>NW_024070195.1:39849607-40044086 GCF_014754425.2 Oryx dammah
ACCCCCCTTCTGGGTGTAGTTAGTAAGGCGCTGTAACGTTAAATGAAGCTGACTTTAAGGTCCGTTAAGAAAGTTAAATCAGAAACCAGGCCAAAGGAAGTCTTTTGAAGTGCTCCTGGGGGTGGGAGGTAGGTTCGATGTCACTGGAACCTGAGAGGACGAGGAGGCTTTACAGCTATTCAGACCAGAGCAAGCCTGGGCTGAAGACGTCAGCGTGGAGGAGAGAGCAATGAGGGAGGCATCCTGACAGGACTGGGACGTGGAAAGTGTATGGAGAATTTGCTGTCAGGAGTAGCCAGCGGAAATGCGGCGTTTTAGAGGGCAGGAAGGGAGTCAAGAAGGGCAGATTCCAGGAAACCCGGACCAAGAGTTCAGAAGGCAGACTATTCTCAAGAACTTTCTCACAATAAAGACAGGATAAGTACAAAGGGATTAGGTCACTCATTGCTGTGTCCCTGCCGACTCTAGGATCCTGGATTTCTTTCCCTTTAAACAGAAGCTTTCTTTGAGCACCCCAACTAGCAGGCTCTACGCGTTGCTGCAGGGAGTGTGCACACTCACAAACACGAACAAGGCACTTAGAATAAATACCTTCCTCACAGGACCGTCAAGAGGCTCAGACTGGAGTCAACTTGTTCAAAGCACTTTAAACAGTGGCACAAATAAGTACGATTTAAGAGTCACCTATGACTTTTTATCAACTAAAGGTGAGACCATCGGCTCCTAGAAGAATGCTTGCAGGTGCTCACACTGAAGGACTAATTAAAACCTTCCGACCCAACAAAGGAAATTCCACGTACTCTAGCGCAGAATACACAGTATAACCGCGAACTCGAAGGCACGTTGACGAAGGCTCAGCTGCCCAGGAGAAAGATCACAGCCGCCGAGGGGGCAACTGGGTCTGGACGAGTGAGGAGGGCAGCGGGGTGTGACAAGTCTGGGGAGAGCGAAGTGACTCGGCCTGCCACAGGAGTTCTCGCAGGCCGCGGGGCCCGGAATGCGCGCCGCAAAGGGGCGGGCCCAGAACCGCGGAGAAGACTCCCGAAGCCAGGGATGGGGGGAGCTTGGAAGCGTCTCAGACCATATTGGGGGAGCCTGGCTTCCAGAACCCCCAAGCCCCGCCCCCGCCGCTCTGGGGCGCGCCCAGGCCTGCGGCGGCCTTCACAGTCTCCGAGGCCACGGCCCCGGCCGTCCGCGACCACTGACCCCCAGCTCACGGCTCGGCACTGGGCTAGGGCTCAACCCCGCCCGGTGTGTGTGTGTGTGTTATTGGGGGGGGTCCCACATCCAGCGCCAACAGCCCACGCGCCACACTCCTGCATGCCCCGCCACCCTGAGTGGTGCGGCCCGGGCCCGCCCCCTGACGCATGACGCAGAGGGGCGTGGCGTCCACCCCGTCACGTGACGGGGGAGTGACCTCGCCGCCCCGCGCAATGGGGGCTTCGGACCCGGAAGTGGCGTCCTGGGCTCCCGGCGGTGCCGCGGGGATGGCGGGAGCCGGAGCTGGAGCCGGAGCTCGCGGCGGGGCGGCGGCGGGGGTCGAGGCCCGGGCTCGCGACCCGCCGCCCGCACACCGCGCGCATCCGCGCCACCCTCGGCCGGCGGCCCAGCCCTCGGCCCGCAGGATGGACGGTGCGTCCGGGGGCTTGGGCTCCGGGGACAACGCCCCGACCACCGAGGCTCTTTTCGTGGCGCTTGGTGCAGGAGTGACGGCGCTCAGCCACCCGCTGCTCTACGTGAAGCTGCTCATCCAGGTGTGGGGGCCAGGGGTGCCACGGGGAGATGGGGGGCTGATATGAAGGTGACCGCCCAGGGTCCGGAGGGGAATGGGGGCGGGGGGGTCGAAGGCGATGGATTTGAGGAGGGGGGCGGAGAAGGCGGGGTGGTGCGCAGAAACGGGAGAAAACTAAAGCGGTGAGGGTTTTAGGGATGCAGCGGGCATAGTTTGGGGATGCAGGAGACGAGTACAAAAGGGTCAGCGACAAATTTGGGGGAAGATGGAAGGAACGAGGAATTTCGGGATACAGGGGAGGGGGTATTGGAACGAAGAGATAAGTTTAGGAAATGAAAGAACGGAGGACTTGGAGGGGAGGGGCAGCATTTGGGGGTGAAAGAAGCAACAGAACTGGGGGAGGGGTGGGAAGTTTTTGGCGATAGGGTGGAGAGGAGGATTGGGGGCCAAGGCACAGTATTCAGAAGATGAACACTTGTTTAGGGTGAAGGAGACCCAAAGGTCTGGATTTGATAAGAGATAGATTTAAAGCGATTTAGGAGGATGAGGAGGGCGCGGGACAAAGGACTGGGGTCATGGAAGAAAAGGGGGCATCAGCTTCTGGAGAGAAGGGGACAGAGGCACAGGATTCAGTGTTGATGGAATTTGGCGAAGGCGAAGGAGTTAGCACAGGAAAGCTATCGGTTTACAGGAGATGGGGGCTCTGGATTTGATGGCGACGACAGATTCCATGGGAGGAGGGGACAGGATGACGTGCTTTGGAGGAGGGGAGCAGATAGGGAGACGCGGTGGGGGGGGAGGAGTAGTGGCGATCCGTCTGGAAAGGGGAGCGAGGCGGAGGCTTTTGGTGGGGGGAGGGATGACGCATTTGCAGAACACTGAAGTCACGGTTGGGGGCTGGAGTGGTCTGGGCGTATTGGAATTGGCCAGCGGGGCCAGTTGGGAACACAAGGTGGGAGGGTATGTAGGGACTGGCTTAGACTGAGGCCAGGGTAGGCTGTCTCTGCAGTCGAAGCATGCAGGAGCACTGGGCGCATTTGCTCGGACCGGCAGTGCCTTTTACAGATGAACTGGGCTGCTTGAGAAAGGGAGAGATGGAGCTGGAAGGGGGCGGGGTGCAGGGGTGGAGGGAGTGCCTTTGGCAAAATTAGGTGGGCGTGACCGAAAGGAGCGCAGCCTAGATGGGGTGGTTCAGGCCTGGACTGTTATCTGAAGATTCAGCCTGGAATTTTTAGCTAAGAAGCAGGAGGGGTTAAAAATTGAGATGGAAACCTAACCAAATCTTGAGGTTTGAGCTGAGTTGAGGCACATGGGTATCAGATTTACTGTCCTGATAACGGACTGAGAGTGGGAGGTACAGTTGGAAAGAGAGGGACTTGAGAATAGGAGTGACTGAAATCTGGGGTCTGAGGAACCCGGGCCAGTGGATTTTGGAGTGCAACAAGGAATATGACAAAGGATGAGGACATTCAGTCTTGGAAGTAACTGACAGGGTAAAGGTTGAGACTGGCGTCTGGTTGTGATTTGGGAGTAAGGGCTGCTTTTCTTAACAAAAATTCAGGTTGTATTTTCACCAGTAGAGATCACAGGTTTCAGAGAGAAACTGAGGCTTTGGAACCGGTGGTACCTGAGGTGAGAAGCAAGGATGATGGAATGAGATTGGGCAAGAACTGCGACTTCAGGGTGGCCAATAAGAGTGTCTGTGGAGTGGAGGCTGCTGGAGTTCGAGGAATTGGGCAGAGGTCTCCACGCGAAGGAAACTGGAAGTGGCTTCATCACTGGGACCTTGGTAGGAGAAGGTTCTCCCTTCTCTCTTGCAGGAGAAGAAAATTGAAATAAGGGTCACTAGGAAAAGCAGTTGAGGAATGAGAGCGAATGGAGAATGAGGGAGAACAGGGAATTGGGGAATGAGGGAGTCGAGAGGGTGAGACAGTCTGGACAGTGGGTGGTAAGGGCGAGTGAGCCCAGCTGGGGTGACTGAGGTGGTCTGTCCTGTTTGAACACAGCTGGTGCTGAGTGTAACATATTTGAGGGTGAAATCTTAAATGGATATAGTTTGGGAATTAGAGATAACATTTTGCAAAAAAGAAGATTCCAGTTTGGGGTTGGGTGGCAGGATTGGAGTGGCAGCTTTGGGGTTTGTCCCAGAAAAATGAGTAACGGTAGAGAATCTGCCTGCAATGTGGGAGATCTTGGTTCAATCCCGGGTTGGGAAGGTCCCGCACACCTTGGGGCAGCTAACCCTGTGCGCCTCAGGCACCGAAGCCCGAGCACCCTGGAGCTCATGCAGCAGGAGACGCCACTGCAATGAGAAGCCTGAGCGCTGCTACTAACCCTCTCCCTGCAACTGGAGGAAACCCGCTGGCAGCAGTGAAAACCCAAAAACTTTGAGAGGGAAGGGAATAGGGGTGAGATAGGATCAGCAGCTTCGATAACACAGGTAGAAGTTAAGAAAATAGACTCCACAGATTTGGGAGCTATGGGAATATGGATGAAGGGACTGAGCAGGTTTAAGGGTGAAATCAAATCAATGGGGTTCCCCAGTTGTGGTGACTGGAGTGGATAAGGCAGCAAAAGGACAGTGGCTCAGACTTGGAGTTGAGGGTATAAAGAAATACTGCCTGTATAAGAGAACAAAATCAGAACAAACCTAACCTCGGAACCTTCACACTTTTAGCCCCGAAGGGGAAAGGTCTGGAAGGGGGAGGGTTCACTGCTTAGGGCACCTGGCCCAGCCCTTCCCTTCAGCTCCCCTGGGCTTAATTTTTTTCTTGTAAGAAGTTGTCCATCCTGGAGGGAGTTTAAGTCATAATCAGTAATCTGTCATTTGGCTCAGAATCCCACCTGCAGAGGACAACCTCAAACACTTCCAGAAACACTTGATTAAGGTGAAGAAGCAGAAACATTAAGCCCAGAAGAAGCTGGAAGCATGCATAGTTCCACGGATAAGGCTGTTTTTGCTCTCTTTCACATCCTAACGGAGCTCCTCTGATTCATCTGGGCTGCTCTGAAGTCCCCTGCCAGGGAGGGGCCCTCTCACACCCGACTAAGATGCTGGTCTCCTGGACACCTTGCCTCTAGCTGGGCAGCGGAGAATCCTCTCATTAATCAGCAGTGTAACAAATGGCCTCACCCCTCAGGAGAACCCCTCTCCTCCTCAGAGAGGTTGGGGTGGCTTGGTCCTTCACTCACCCATGACTTTAGCAGACACCTTAATTATATCATCTGTACAGCAAGAATTATAACTCTACAGAAATGAGGGGGTCATTCTGTCCCAGGGATGTGGGGTGATCAAGGTTAGCTCACCGGTGAGAAATTGTTTGAGGTGACAGTGTGCTCTGCTGGGGAGTGAGAGGGATGTATCTGTGACGTCTGCAGGGAGTGCAGGAGCCATCTGAAGTTTGGGGCTGAGATCTGGGTGTGATGGGTTTTGGTGTTGCCACATTGGGACTGAGACTGGAGTGACATTTTTACCCTAGAGATGAGAACTAACAGATTTTTTCCTGAGATAAGCATGGGGTTTGAAGTACCTGAACGTGGGGTGAGGGGAGAGTCCCTGCGCTGGAAATACCTGGATTGGGAGGTCATAACGTTGGGGGATGGGCGGCTTGGATTGTGGTGAGTGTGGTATCTGGAACTGGACGCTTCTGTGTCTCAAGCGATTACACGATGCTGATAGTTAACAGACAGCGATGAAATTCCGGGTATGTTTTGACGGGGAAAGCATCATCAGGAACAGCACTGGACTCTGTGAGAGGAGAGTTCGAGGCCTGGGAAAGAGGAGAAGGGAGACTGAATCAGGAGGACAACCTGACTCTGCCTCTGTGTTTGTCGATTCTGAAGGTGGGCCATGAGCCGATGCCCCCCACCATTGGGACCAATGTGCTGGGGAGGAAGGTCCTCTACCTGCCGAGCTTCTTCACCTACGGTGAGTGTGCTCCCCAGGCAGGAAAGACCGCACCCAGAGAGACGTGAAAGAAGCATCAAGCAGGGAGCAGGCCCAGCTGGGCCTGGGGAACATGGGGGGGCCACATGGGGTACCCACCGTCAGAACTGGCGTGGGAGTCGGGTCAGGGACAGCGGGGTGTCGGGGTGGGAGCCAGTGATCAGCACGGCTGTGGGACAGTTCCTCTGCCTGGGCTGCCCGCGATTAGTGGGAGAGCAGACGGGTGCTTGAGAGAGGGCTGTCCGGGAGTTCCTGTCATCTCTGCCACCCGAGGCGGTGCCTGGGAGCGAGGGTGGCAGTGGGTTTCCTTTATTTCCCTCCTGAGCAGTCTGGCTGTCCTGTTACCAGTTCTTTGGCCTTCCTGCTCCTCCAGCAGGAGGCCTGTTGGCACCTCCTGGGTTCCTTTCCCGCCCTGTTCCCCAGGCAGGAGTGCCCTCTCACTCAAGCACCCCCATCCCCTGGGGTGGAACACTCAGGTGGGTCTCGGCTTCACCTCTGGCCCTGATGACCTGCTCGAGCTCTGGCCCTGCCCTCCTCATCAGCTGCTGCCCACCCAGGCCCTTCATACAAGCACAGCAGCTCTGCCTGCCTGAGGGTCTCTCCATCGAGAAGCCCACCATGGTGGGTGGGGCTTGCCTGATGCCAGCAAAGCCCACCAGCTGCCCACACTGTTCGTCCCCAGGCCCACAGCTGGCCAGGACCATTTCACATCTGCCATCCCTGCCTGCCTCCCGAACTTCTTTAAACATGCCTTTGCTCTCACAGCCGGGCTGATCCCCACCTGTTCGTCCATCCCTGCTCATCTTATCTGTGTAGTCAGTCCAGAACAGTCCTCTGAAAAGCTTTCCTTCTGCTAAATAACTTAGGCCCTCGCCACCGACCCCCGCCACCACCTTTTTTCCACATCACACACTCTTGGCAGAACCTCACGTCCCGTTTCTCTTCCAGTTTGGCCACCTTATTGTTGAGTACAGCATGGGCCAGGTGGAAGATGTCGTTTTGGGGGGAGAAGTCTGTTCATATTTGTTTCATTTAAAAATTGTCAGTGTGGGGGAGGAGGATGTCACAGGTTTAGGGAACCCCCCCACCGTCCCCCCAACTGTCGCACAATGAAGCCAGTGTACACAGTGGACACTTGCCCTGTGGGAGGCCGGGTGGCAGGCTGCCAGCCCCGCGCCGCCGTCTCTCTGTACACGGCCGTGCTGGGCTCTAGGCCTAGAGAGACGGGGACCCAGACCATCTCTGTTGATGTCCCACAGTCATTCTCCAAAGGACACAGGGTGGAGGGTCTTGACAGTCATCTTATAGCCTCTTGTGAAGATGAGCCGAGTCCTGAGGTGCCTCCCACCCTGTTTATATAAACGTGGCCTCAGTGCAGATGGTGGAAGCAGGCACCCGATGGGCATTTCTGGACACCATACCTGCTCTCAAGTTGGGGAGAGGGCCCAGCTGTCTGGCTGTCTAGACACTGTCTGGACAGGATCTCTTCCTCCCCATGAAGGTGAAAAATGTGGCATTCTTCAGTCTTCTCCCAGGAAGGACTTCTTGGCGAGTTTTTTGGGGGACTACAGAGAAACCATGGAGTGATGGAGCCCCCAGCCAGCCAGGGGGCCCATTGGTGGCGCAGAGGCCTCTCCAGGCACTTCTGCCTGCCCTTCTCTGCCCTGGTTCATAATTCTACTCTGAGATGGGGGGAGGTAGGCATGCTCCCTCCTCTTCTTCTGGCTCAGAAACTGGGTGGAAATAGAAAGAGGCTAAGTGTCCTCTCGTTCTGGAACTCACGCTCAGGCTTTATCCCACCAGCTCTCCTTCTGGCTGCTTGGAGCTCCCTTCCCCCAAAACAAACCTTCCTTCTGCCTGTTCCCTCCGCCAGAGCGTCCTCCCAGTGGTTCAGCCTCCTCTCTCCTCTTCCTCTCTTTCCAGCCCCACCCCTGGCTCTGGAAACCAAACCAGCTGGTACCAGGTGCCCTGGGGCCGGGAAAGCCGGTGGAGCTGCCACGCGGAATGGCTGCTGGCAGACGCAGGGAGGGGAGGACAGGCACCTTGCGGGTTCCTGCCACTGTGCGGAGCTGGAGAGCCGAGGTCAGGGCTTTGAGGGGCTCTGTGTGAGGGACCACTCTGCTAGCTTCCAGGCACTCAGGTTTATAAAAATTTGTCTTGTCTCCTTTTTGAACATTGTCTAAATGTTGATATTTAATGAAATAAAGCAACAAAACATTAAGAAAGTATCCATTTAGAGACCCTTATGAAAAGCAATGACTTAGATAGGGTCCAGCTTCCCTGACCACTTGTTTTTTCTGTAGAGTAGTTCATTAATGCCTCTATTTTAGTTTCTTCTCCACTGGTTTTACTCCCCTGCCACCCCCCATGATTAATAAATGCCAGGAGGTGCCCGGTGGGGTCCTGGGTGCAGCACGTGACAAAGTGGGCCTGTCCCTCTCCCTCTCGAGCCTTTCTCCCAGGACCCCTTCCTTTTCCTTTTCCCTCCCTCAGTTTGCAAACTTCATTGTTCTCTGCGGGCAGTCTTTTTCCTTTTTTTTTTTCTTTTTTCCAGAGGAAAACATTTTTCATCAGCAACAGAGTTGGTTCCTAGGTTGTAGCACTGAAGCTGCCGAGTTGAAAACCTGTTGCTCAATTTGCCAAGATTTTTCAAAGCTAAAAAAAAAAACCATGAGCCTGTTTGTCCCAAAAAAAATATGTTTTGAAGGTTTTGCAAAAGGAAATGGGCTAGAGAAGACGATTGGGAGTGGGGCCCAAGTGTTCCCCGGGGCATGGCCGGTGCTCCCTCCCATGACGGAATCTGGCAAGTCTGCCACGTCTGTTCTGGGAGTCAAGTGTGACCCAGGAGTGGGTGCGCCGGGGCCGGGCATGACGCTGCCCTGTCTGCTCTCCCGCAGCCAAGTACATCGTGCAGGTAGATGGGAAGATAGGGCTCTTCCGAGGCCTGAGCCCCCGGCTGATGTCCAACGCCCTCTCCACTGTGACCCGGGGCAGCATGAAGAAGGTGAGCCTAGAGCGACGTCAGGACCGGCTGCCCGGAGCCCCCCGAGCTCCCAGCCCCCCTGCAGGCCACTGTGGGCACCCGTCCTGCTGTTCAGTGCGTGGGTTGGTCGGGGCACCCTGCTTCCCCGCAGCACCGTAGCCAGACTCCAAGGCCAGGTGGTCTGGTGCTGAGTCCCCTCAATTGGAAACACTCCTGCTCCATGATGCACCCTGTGACACTTGACGGGAGCTTTCCCCGCCAGCTCTAGCCCTGGGGGGGTTTCTTAGGCTGGGCCCCGCTAACAGACATGGCCAGGGAAAGCTCCCGGAGCCGCGTCCTGCCCTCTGCGTCCCCTCCCAGTTCCATCTCAGAGGCACGCTCGCCCGCTGCTTCTGAGCTGCCTCTGCTCTTGCCTCTCAGGTTTTCCCTCCAGACGAGATCGAGCAGGTCTCCAACAAGGATGACATGAAGACTTCTCTGAGGAAGGTGGTGAAGGAGGTGGGTACCCGGCTCCGGAGAGGAGCCTGATCATTCTTTCTCACTGCCAAGTCAGGCCAGTCGGTGAAGAGTCACAGTTGGGGCCTCCTGAGTGCTCAGTGGGGGCGGAGGACAGGACTGTGCGCCGGTGAACCGGGGCCCGTCTGAGGTAGACTGACCCGTGTGGGAGCCTCGGGATCCGGGCTTCTCCCTGTTAAGTACTCATCGCTCCCCGTGAGTGTCGGCTCCGGAGACGGGCTGGACTGAGTGCCCGCCTCTGCTCTCTTACAGACCTCCTACGAGATGATGATGCAGTGCGTGTCGCGCATGCTGGCCCACCCCCTGCACGGTGAGCCGCCCCGCTGGAGGCTGCGTCCCAGCCGTGGGCTGAGCCCTCGTGGATGGTAGACAGGGAGCAGTAGAGTGACGGGGAAGTAGCGTTTTACTGGGATCGGCCAGATGTCCAGTCCAGCGGAGTCAGGGCTTTTCCTAGGCAGCAGAAATGGGACGTGCTCACAGGGTGTCTCATGGTCACAGGAATCCCAGAGGCCGCCTCCCCTCCTGGGCTCGGACACGGGCCCCGCGGCGCAGTGGCCACCATGCCGGGCACCGCGGCCGGGGAGTTGTGGCCTTTGGCCATCGTGTCACCTGTATGTGTTTCCTTTCTCCTCAGTCATCTCAATGCGCTGCATGGTCCAGTTTGTGGGACGGGAGGCCAAGTACAGGTGGGTAATGCTTCTCAGGATGAGCAGGAGGGCCCTGTCACTACTCAGAGTCTGCCAGGACAGGCCAGACTCGGATCAACTCCCGCCCCGTTTCTGCTGTTTCTAACAGCTTCAGAGGAGTGGGCTAGTGACTTCCGTAGTCTGAGTCCAGGGCATCTTCTCCCTCGCTCATCTAGGGCGTCCCTGGATGATCTTGGATGCCCTGCAGAGGGGGGCGTGGATTGGAGTCCACTTGATTAGGGGTCCCACCAGGGTTCCCTCCTGACCCCTGGGTCATGTCCTGACCCTGCCTCCAGCTGTTGCAGGAGCGGGCTTATAGTTGGTTCCCTCCTCTGCTAAGCCACCATCCAGCCCGTGGGCTCAGGGCTTGTCCCTCCCATTGTTTACCTGCCATGCCCAGCACTGGGTACTCTGGGGTCATCGGTGTGTTGATCCCGCCCTTCCCTGGGGCACTTGTGCCTTCCGTCCCCTCTGGGTGCAGGACAGGGAGGGGGTCCTGGAGACATAGGGCAGGAGTCATGCGCTTGTCACCCTTCCTCTCAGCTTCTCATTTCCTGGGTTCGGTGGTTGCCTGCAGCTGTCCCTGGGGCCACTGCCCCAGGAAGCTTGGCTGCCATGGTGCCTCCTTTTGAGTTCACTAGTGGGAAATTGGCCCATTTCCCCCAGTGGGTTCAGAACCCAGTGGGCTCAGAACCCAGTGGGCTGAGCCACAGTCCTGAGAAGCAGGGTAGTGGGGCCTGGCAGGGCTCTGGCTCCCACCGCCTTTCACCTAGGCCACCCCAGGCCCCTCAGCTTTGCAGAGCCTCCCTGCATTGTCTGGGCCCCGGAGGTTGCAGTTGAGCCTCCTTTGCATTTCACACCTAAGACATCCCAGCCTGCCCTCTGATGGCTAAGAGGCTGCAGCGGGTGGGGCACATGTTCCCAGCTCCCTGCTGGGATAGGCCAGGTGTCTGTCTTTTCCCAGACTGGGCGATCTGGGCCTTCTGCTGCAGGGCCTTCTGCTGCAGGGCCCTCTGTTCCTTCCCTGCCCTCTGGGAAGGAGCCTCTCTCCACTCGCCTCCTCTGTCTCTCTGTCAGGCACGCAGGTTCCAGAAGGTTGTTCAGCCAGAGCTGAGCACAAAAGCCTGCCAGGAGAAGGGCCCGTCGCCTTGTAGCAGCCCAGGCTGGAAGGTTCATTCCTACATCCCAGATCCACGCAAGATAGCCATAGAGAACTGGGGTTCTGCCCCTGGTGGGGTGGGTTTCCTGAGTCTCAGTGAACTGTGTCGATGCCCGCCTCACCCCCAAACAAGGGCTGTGACCATCTCCACTTGGCTTCTGCCCGGTGACAGAGGATGTCCCCTCCCCGTCCCAGCCAGGGCCGGATGGCTCTGAGCAGGGGTGGGGGGCTCCCCACCCGACCCAGGTGCGGGCTTCTCGCAGGCGCCTGGTGACCTGGTGTTCCCCGTGTTCTCCACAGTGGCGTGTTGAGCTCCATTGGGAAGATTTTCAAAGAGGAGGGCCTGCTGGGATTCTTCGTGTACGTGAGTTTTATCCTCCCTGTAACTGTCACGGACCAGGGTCTACTAACAGGCGCGTTCTCAACCCTCAGGCCATGGCTGCTAGCCTCAGACTAATCGCTGCGCCTCGGCTTGGCCCAGCAATAGTACTGCCCGAACCAGAGCTGCCCAGCCCCCTCCACGCCACGGCTCGCCCAGCAATAGTACTGCCCGTCCAGCACACCAGGTGTGCGGGGACCATCCCCCCACTCCAACCCCACTGCCTCCGTCCGTCCGCTCCAGGGCTGGGGGGCAGGCACAAGGCTGGCCTTCAGGAGGTCTTCAGCTCGTCCATCGTCCTTGGTTTCACTGCAGAAAAACAGCTGGAAGTCTGTGACTTGGGCTGAAGGTCAAGGCCTGGGCAGCTCGTAAGCTGACTCCAGCTGATAAATCCTGTTTGACAAAGTAGTTCTTCATATTCAACATTTGGGCTTCCCAGGCAGTGCTAGTGGTAAAGAACTGGTCACCCTTCTGCCCATGCAGGGAGATGTAAGTGACACAGGTTCGATCCCTGAGTCGGGAAGATCCCCTGGAGAAGGAAATGGCAACCCACTGTAATATTTTTGCCTGGGAAATCCCATGGACAGAGGAGCCTGGCGGGCTATATATAGTCCATGGGGTCACAAAGAACCAGATACAACTGAAGTGACTTGGCATTCAACATTTAGAATGCTTCGCATTATAGTCCCTGTTTCTGGCTTCTCTTCAAAAGTTAAGACCTGGCTGTTCCAGGCCTGCGTTTCTGCAGAGCAGCTGTCGGCAGGGCACACCATCTCCTGAGGGTCCCAGACCCTCCACCCTACTTGGTGTCTTACACCCCCCTTGCTCCACCTCTAAAGAAAACTCACACTGTATAAAAAGACTGTCAACCACGAACAGAACCCAAAAGCCAGGCCTTACAGATATTTTTGTTTTTCTTTTTTTAGGTCTAGACACATACATGCTGTCGCGAGCATAGTGTGCTAGACCTGGGGCTCTGTTAGCTCACGTGGAGGTATCATGTCGGCCAGGTGTTCTGCACGTAGGCGTGTGTGCGTGTGTATGTAGTTCTCAGTAGGAGGTGAATTTGCCACAGGGGATGTAAGTAATGTCCGGAGACATCTTTTGGTTGTCACAACTGGGATCTAGTGGGTAGAGACCAGGGATGTTGCTAAACATCTCGAAATGCAAAGGTTGGCTCCCACGACAAAGAATTTACTCAGCCCTAAAGGTCGACAGTGCCAAGGCTGACAAACTTTGATTTATATACACACACTTATTCAAACGTACATTCATATCTATGGATATCTATACGTGTGTTTGTGTGTGTGTGTATGTGAATAAATATTTGCTTGTGTGACTAGTACTTCAGACCTTAAAACACTGCATATCATCGCCTCTGGTATTTTTCACTCTCACTGTATATACATTCTATTCTGATGTGTGAATAGGACTCCCACACAACAGCTGCTTACCCATTGGATTCTTTTTTTCTTTTGCATATTTGTAGAACATGATCTGTGTGCTCAGAAATCGCTGAGTTGTATATGTGAAAAGTCAGTCTGAACACAGATGGAACCAACAGGATTGGAAATTGCATTCATGAAGGTTCATTTTATTAATATCCCTCATATCATATTAATAGGTGTGTTATATATTTTTTTAAACTTTTCAGATATTTTAAAATATTTTTTAAAATTAAAAAATCCTAATTCTGCATCCTCTCCCGAAGATACAGCCATTCTCCTGAAACTCTTTCCACATGAGTTCATATCTAAACAAGCAACGCATTTTTTTTAAAAAAGAAAAAGACCATAAGGATCACAATCTGGCTTTTTGCCCTCAGCACTGTATCTTAGGAAAACTTCGTATTACTGTGTAGAGATCTTATTCTAAAGGCCATCACTTTAAAAGGCAGCCCTCCTTACAGAAGCTTGTATGGAGTGTCTTTGGTGGAATGTTCCAGGGGTGAAGACAGACCCCTTGAGCAAAGTTTTAGGAGAGTTGATTAGGTAAATAGGCAAAAGGAAAATTGCCGAAGTGTAGGTTCTCTTTCCTTATCTGTGTTTGAAAATCCCAGATTTTGCAACATTCATATCTTAAGACCCAGCTTCCGTGGTTTGAAAACCACTTATGAGATCATAGGCTTAACTTGTGCTATCAGATGTGGCATATAGCACGTACCCCACCACCCGACACCCTGCAAAGAAAGGAACACTGCCTTCCTGGTGCGGACAGCCGCTGGCCCACGTGGCCCCTGCAGCCTTCCTTCCTGAGGCGGTGCTGGTAGATGACGCTGAAGTTTAGAGCTTGGAACATCCTTGCCTGCTTCCTGGGTGCGGAGCCCCAGTAATTGCTCCCTTCCCTCTCCTGCTCATCTCTGCTCACCTTGTTTTTTTAGCGGCTTAATCCCTCACCTCCTGGGCGATGTGGTTTTCTTGTGGGGCTGTAACCTGCTGGCCCACTTCATCAATGCCTACCTGGTGGATGACAGCGTGAGTGACACCCCAGGGGGGCTGGGGAACGACCAGAATCCAGGTTCCCAGGTTGGTTGGAACAAGGACTTGTCCATCTTTCCATGTACTGCTGATGCCCAGGGTCGGGGGCAGACTTGAGGACTCTGGGTGTCTGAGTGCTGGGCCTTGGGGGCTGGAGAAGGGTCCCTAGCGGGGAGGGGTCTGAGCAGAAGACGTCTGCCTAGAGGGGTTCATGGGATGCCCATCCCTGGGCAGCTTCACCAGTGACACGGATTCGGACTTGATCCAAGGCTGGTTTGAGACAGTGACCCAACTCGGGGGTCCCTAGTAAGTCAGGAGATAGCTTTCACTTAGTGTTGTAGGCTTGTTCGGGCCCTTTTGTGAACAGTGACGTTTGATCCTGACAGCACCCCAGTTGTGAAAGGAGCAGAGTCAGGGTGACACTGTTTTACAGACAGATGAGCCCCAGAGATTGAAGGGCTGTCCTGAGGCCCTTGGCTGTGAGTGGGCAGTGCTGGGACTAGGTCTCCCTCCCTGGGCCCAGCTGAGGGTGCTTCAGTCAGCTAGGACACGTGCCATGCAGGTGTACCCTGCTCTTGTTAGCAGGAGTCTCCATAGCTTGATGTGTGCAGACCTCTCAGCTGGTTGAGTCTGGCATGGGGAAGCCTTGATCCTTCTAAAAAACACTAGTTAAGAAAGCTGGGGACTTGATAAGTTAACTAGTTCTGCCTGAACCAAGATACGAGTTGGGGGGCCCTGATGGGCTGGGGCTTCTGGTAGCCAGACATCCCAATAGCAGGGATCGCCCACCCTTGGAGGGTTGACCAGGGCCTGGGGACTTGTCTGCCAGAATCGCTTTGTTGGGGATTGGGGGCTTATCGTCTTGTGTCTGTGTCTGGGCCCCAGAACAGCAGTTCCGGGGTGAGGGTGGTCTGGGAAAGAGTCCATGGTGAGGAGTGCCTCAGGGCTCGCAGCTGGGGCAGAGGGAAACAGGCCATTTGAAGTGGGTAAGTGGAGTCTTACTGGCATTTTAACGTAAGCAAATTCCAGTCACAGTAATTAAAGTAGCACACCCACCGCCCCGCCCTCGCTCCAGAGCATTGGGAGTGGGTGAGCTTGGACAGCTGGGTTGTTCGTGGGGGTTGTCCCACAGCTGACAGCTTCCTCCAGTCCAGATGGGCAGATGTTTGACCAGGGGCTGCTGCACTTAACCTCAGACAGCAGCAGTCAGCACTTCACTGAAAGTATTTTTTGAGTGCTTCAGGCTAAGGTGAGGCTGCCGCTCAAGCAGAGGGCCCAGCAGACCTCTGCCCAGGTTTGCAGGGTGTCCATCTGGTGGGGCAGCCCCACAGGAGGCTAAGGGATAGGTCGTCACCCTTCCTGGTTTGGGGCTATTTCATGGGTAAAGTTGAATTCAGGAGTTGGGCCTGAAGGGAGTGAGAGTTTGGGAAGGTAGGGGGCAGAAAACCCAGAGGTGCCCGTCACCTTTCACTGTGGGACCCAGGATTCTGTCTGAGTGGTTTAGATGGGCACCTCGTTTTCCACTCAGCACTTACGTGTGCCAAGCCCTGGGCACTGATCAAACAAAGGCCCAGTCCTCAGGACTTACAGAGGCTGCAGCCCAGAAGTCCACTTTCTTGTTCTTCACCGCTCACCACCCCTGGTGGGGTCACAGAAGCCCTTTCAGTCAGGATGTCCCAGTTCCGCCCCCCAGATGATCGCGGCTGACTCACAGATTGCAGGAGCTGCCAGCAGGCCCTGAAAGTGGGCACTGCGTGTGCAGCAGGCATGTGAGGAGCTGAGTGCTAGAAGGGTGCAAGGCTAGTGTGGACGGCAAGGTGAAGGGGGCCACAGAGCAGGCAGTGAGGAGGGGACCTGCACATCAGAAGTCTGCTTCCCGAGCTCCTAAGCCAAACCCGTCTCCCTTTGTGTCTCTCCAGTTCAGCCAGGCGTTGGCCATCCGGAGCTACACCAAATTTGTGATGGGGGTAAGTCGGGCCCCGCATGGCCCTTTCCACGGTGCTGGGGGCCAGCTCCAGTGGTGGCTGGAGGCAGGCCTCAGTGAAGGCTGCTGGCACGGGGTGTGCCTGCCCCCTGAACTCGGGCTGGGGCTGCGGTGGGTGGGGTCGCTGACCCTCAGGTCTTCCTGCAGATCGCAGTGAGCATGCTGACCTACCCCTTCCTGCTGGTCGGCGATCTCATGGCTGTGAACAACTGCGGGTAGGTGTGTGCCCCTCCCCCAGGCACCCTGCCAGGGCCGCTCGGGGTACCTGGCTGGCTGAGCCCGCCCCCACCCCCCACCCCTGGCTGCCCACTGTGGCCTCGGCCCACCTGGCATGCCGGCTGCCTCTGGGATTCATCGTACCCCTTTGGGAGGAGTATGTGGATGGTGGCAGCTCTAGCTCTTTCCACCTTCTTCTGGATCTGACACGCTCTTCTTCCCGGGCAGGCTGCAGGCTGGGCTCCCTCCTTACTCCCCAGTATTCAAATCCTGGATCCACTGCTGGAAGTACCTGAGTGTGCAGGTAAGCATGCACTCCAGGGAGTTTCCTCCTCATTTCTCTACAACATTGATCAGAGAGGAAAGGTTTTTATATACCCCTCATTACATGGAAAGTTAAGGGCTTGTCATGGAATCCAAGGCTTTTAAAAGTAAATTTTACTCTATTTAGAAGGGGTTTGAGGTGCTTAGATCTGAATTTCCTTAAGAATTAAACATCAGACTAGGTGTTTTCTTCACCTTTTAAAGACTCAGAACAAATATGGGCAAGCCCACGGGGTAGGTGGTAAAGCCCAAGAACTCCTTATAACCTTGAGTAACCTGGGCTGAAGACACACCTGGCCTGTTGGAGGCCAGCCCCTCCTTCCCACAGGACGCCCCAGGTGCCCAGGAGAGCCTGAGCTTGGCGCTGGGCCACATGGTGAGCTTGGTGAGAGTGCCAGTCTTGAAGTTTTTGTGTTGCCCAGGCACACTCCTGCTGGCTGGAGCTCTGGGTCAAAGGTCCAGGTGGCTGGCCCAGGGCAGGTCCTTGGCTTCTCTGGCCCTGGTTGGCCTCAGTAGGATGAGGCAGGGGCCTGGGCAGGAGGAACCAGCACAGTGACTGGCCTCCGGCTTGAGAAAAGGATGATGGATGGGAAGAAAGCAGGGAGGCATGAGACAGACACAGGCCTTCAGCGACTCAGGAGGTTCCACATGCATCGCAGCCTGTGTATGGGAGGAGCTCTAGGCCCCTTGGCTCTAATGCCAGAGAGCAGCGAGTGTCCTCCTCAGGAGCCCCGTCAACACTGGACACACTGTGCTTCAGCGCAGAGCAGATTCTGACATTACCCCCGAGGAGTGCAAACCCAGACCGGCTGCCTCCAACCCCGGGGGCTCACAGCTCCCAGCCCTTTGTTGGTCACATGCTGGCCCAGCTCTGTGTGGGTTGAGGAGCCTGGCCTCCCCTCTCAACTGACCTGACTGCTCTTTCCAATCCAGGGCCAGCTCTTCCGAGGCTCCAGCCTGCTTTTCCGCCGGGTGTCATCAGGATCGTGCTTTGCCCTGGAGTAACCCGAATCACCTAAAACAAACAACCAAACCAACCGTGCTGTCTCAGCCTGGCCACCGCGGGTGAGGCCTGATCATCTCGGGGCACCTGTCAGACAACCACCCCAACATCACCTAGATGTGCTCTAGCACGGCTGGGCTTCAGTTTCCGTATTTCCCATGTGTCTGTCCAGAAGCAGGGGCTGGGTGGGGGTGAGGCTGCTTCCAGGGGGCTGGGCATTGTTGGACCCCGGGAAGGTGGTATGGGGCTGGGGAACGGGGGCCCAATCCACTTACTCTGCAGATTTCCCTAGTCGGCCTTGTGCAGGGGGCTTGTGGAGGCCCACGCTGGATGGGTACAGGCTCCTGAGGTCAGGTGGCACTGCCCCACTCACACCCCTCAATTCAGCCCCAGCTCTCATCCCCGCAGCTCAGCTGGGAGCTTCGCGCTCTTGCTTTGTAAATAGGGTGTGATCCCCTTTTGGGAGGCTGCCGTCACGTCCCGGCCTTGGCTGGGAGGCTGTCTTCGTTTTTTTCAACACTACTTGTCTGATGAAGGCAGCACCTTCTAAATGGGAAATCATGTGTCTGCTCAGAATGTGGTCCCCTCCCCGTCAAGTTAAAGGCGCGTCGGTTTAATGGTGATGCCTCACGTGCAGGAAATGGTTATCTGTGCAATTGTGAACACCCAGATGTTACGCAGATCAGCATCTCTAGTCTTATCCAGTTTAAAGTTCCTAATAAAATCTGACCCTTTCTCCCGCAAATAAATGCATCGGTGGTGATTTGGAACTTTGTGGAGAGTCTCTTATTTTCATGAGCTTAACTGTCTTCAGGGTGTTTCTCAATCCTTTGTGGTTGTATGAGAAGTGAAGTAAAAGTTGTGTCCAGCTCTTTGCAACCCCATGGACTGTACAGTCTGTGGAATTCTCCAGGCCAGAATACTAGTGTGGGTAGCCGTTCCCGTCTCCATTCCCTTCTCAGTCCCAACCCAGGGATTGAACCCAGGTCTCCCACATTGCAGACATATTCTTTACCAGCTGAGCCACAAGAGAAGCCCGGTTGTATGAGAAGGGGCTGTAAAGTGACAGGGCTGGGGGCAGCCTGGCCCGGGCATGCAAAGGGCCTGGGCTTGGCGTAGATCAGTGGGCGGGGGCAGGGGGAGGGTGGAGGCTCAGGTCGCTGGGTGGTTTTCTGAATTAGACAGGCCAGGATGCCAGTTCGCAGAGCAGCAGCTAGTGCACAGGCCTCTTCCCAGGGAGACAGGCCCTCGAAAAGTCCTCCCAGCTTCAGAAAATGTTCCATGCAAAAGTCCAGCTGTCCTCAGCACTGTTTGCAGATGATATTGTCAAGTTTTACCAAGTTGGTTGGGGTAGCAGTCACGTGGGTACAGCAGAAGGGGTAGGCGGCCCAGCTGCAGCACCGAGCTTGGTCTTCTCTAGAAAAGGCAATTTGCTTCTGCCAAATACCAGGGCCTATAAACGGGCAAAACTTAAGATGGAACGTGCTGGTCCCTGGAGACTGTGGGCTTCCAGCTGATGGGGTGGTAATACCAGTTGAGGGCCAGCTGGGTTCCCCAGGTGTTTTCTGCCCTTGCTCCAGGGGAGCGGGCCTCAGGAGTTGGGGTTTGGGACTTAGGTCATATTTCCCCACAGTGTGGCTGGGTCCTGCCCAGGGACGGCCCTGGGATGCCTTTGCCCTGGTTTACCTCGCATATCCCTGTTCCCCAGGAACATGGGAGCGTGCCTGTGCAGGTATCCTATAAATGTACATTGGTGGGGGGTCACTAAGATCTTACACTCAACCTCAGATAACCGAAGTGGCCGGGAGGGAAAGCAATTGGCAAGGCGAGCGGGCCAGGGCTCGCTGGCATGGATTCTGTAGAGAAGGAAGACCCGTCAGAGGCGGGTCTGCCACACGCCACGTGGCCTTTCTCTAGCCCAGCGTGGCTCCCCTGGCACTGACCACTGCCCCGGGGTAACTGTTCTTCCCGTTGCTCTGCCCTCAGGCCCTGTTCTTGGATTCATTGCTTCCTGTGGGCCCCCAGATTCAAGAGTCAGAGCTGAGCTAGTCTTAAGAACCCCTCCCTCCGGCAGCCGCCTCCTCCCAGGTGTTTGGAGAAGCCACCGAGGTAAAGAGCCAGCCTGGGTGGGCCTGGCGAGTCGCTTTGAGGAGAGGCAGTGCGGTTCCCAGGTAATACCCCGGGATTTCTGAATTTCAGGCTCTCGACTACATTTCCCAGGTCATCTTTCACATCCGGAAGTGGCGAGAGAACCACCTTTGATGCTCCGTCTCAGGTTCCGTTGGGCACTTGCTAACCGTCTTCAGTTCAGTATTCACGTGCGTGTGTCGCATATGTTAAATGCTCCCTTTGTTTCCGGGCCCTTTCATTCTTTGAGAATTGAATCCTCCCCTGCCACCCGCTCCCCTAACCCACCATAGCACCTGGCATGTTTCTCCCAGTCCTGAAAACTAGAGTGACAAGGTCCTGATCTGAGAAAAGAGAGTGGATTGAACTGGGGTACGGGAGGGGTGGTGCTGTCTGCAAAAGGAGGGGTGACGGGAGTGGGAATATCCTTGTGGGACTATCCTCCCTCCCCTCCTGGAAAACCTAATTCCAGTGGACAAAGCGGGAAGGTCCCCTGACAGGCCTTTTGGGACCCCTTGTGCTGAAGCCCACATCCCATGTAAAGGCGGCAGTGGTGTGTGCAGGGCCCCACTGGAGCCCGTGGCTGTGTGCAGAGGTCTGGGAGCCATGCAGCAGGGCACAGGAGCAGACCCACCCAACTCTGGTCCCCAGGGCTCAGGGTCCAAGACCGCCTTCCCCCTCTTTTTGAACATGCCCTCCATTCTCATCTCAGCCCTTCTCCCTGCCACCCCTACTCCTGGCCAGTTGTCAGAGCCCTGCCTGTCTACTCTGGGATACCGTCTCTTGGCTTCAGTTATTTCCCAAAAATCTCCAAAGAGGTCCCTGACATGACAGGTTTCCTGAAGGCTGTGGACACAGGTGCCGTTTATTGGCGGGACACCAGCCAATCCCACCCCAAAAAGGAGGAAGGTGGCTTAGGCCTCCACCTGCTGGCTCTGCCCCGAGGCTCCCTCAGCTGAGTGCCTCACAGGACTTGGGGCTAGCTTGAGAAAACAGGCTCACGAAAGCAGAGATGATGCCCTTCCCACCTCAGGAAGGCAAGCAGGGTCAGCCTGTGGAACTCAATTAGTGTCACACGTTCTCCCGTAGAAGGAACAAAACCACATGATCATCTCAGTAGGCACAGTGTTTAATAAAACTCAACATCTGTTCATGATGAAAACATTCAAATACCTAAGAAGAGAGCTTCCTCAACCTGATAAACGGCATCTGTGAAAAAACCCATAGTTAATATTTTGCCAAATGGTGGAATGTTTTCCCCATTAAGATCAGGAATAAGAAAAAACTGACAGGCCTTTCCATTACTTGACGGGCCATTACTTGACATTGTACTGGAGGGTCTAGCCAGGGCAGTTAGGCAAGAAAATGAAAAGTTATCTGGGTTAGAAGGCAGAAGTAAAACTCTGCAGATGACACGATCATGTATATAGGAAATCTAAGGAAGCCACTAAAAAATGCTGTTATAATTAATAAATGAATTCAATAAGGTTGTGGTATATAAAGTTGATTGTATTTCTATATGCTTGTAATCAGAATGAAATGAAATTAATGAAAGTCTCATTTACAATAGCATAAAAATAAAATACTTATAAACAAATTTAACAAAAAAATTACAAAATTTTTATTTTGAAAACTATAAAACATTGTTGAAAGTAAAGAAAACCTAAATAAATGGAGAGACAGCACATGTTCTTGGATTGGAAGCCTTAACATTGCTAAAATGATGGATTACATAATCCCTATAAAAATTCTGCAGAAATTTGACAAGCTGGTCCTAAAACTTATATGGAAATTCAAGGGACGTAAAATAGACTAAACAATCTTAGAGAAAAAAAAATCAAAGTTGGAGGACTTACATTTACCAATTTCAAAACTTAACTGCAATACTACAGTAATGAAGATGGTGTGGTAGGTAATAGCATAAAGGGAAATACATAAATCAATGGAATATGATTGAGAATCTAGAAATAAACATTTACATTTTAATTCACACAATTAACTATAAAACTCTTAAAACATAGGCATAAATCTCTATGACCTTGGATTAGGCAAGGGTTTCTTAGCTATAACACCAAAAGCACAAATGGAAAAAAACACTGATGCCAGAAGTCATCAAAATGAGCAACTTTTTGTTTGAAGGATACCATCAAGAAAAGACAACCCATAGAGTAAGAAAAAATGTCTGCAAATCATTTATCTGATAGGGGACTTGTATCTAGAATATATAAGGAAATCCCTACAACTCAAAACACAAATACTCCAGTTAAAAAATGGGCGAAAGACTTGAGTAGACATTTCTCCAAAGAAAAATACACAGATGGCCACTAAGTACATGGAAAGATGCTCAACATCATTAGCCACCGGGGAGATGAAAATCAAAACCACAGCAAGATACTACTTCATGCTTGCTACGATGACTATAATCAGAAAAGACAAGTGTTGGTAATGTGCAGAAATTGAAACCCTTGTACATTGCTGGTGGGATTGTAAAATGGTGCTGTCCCTTTGGAAAGTAGTCTTTGGCAGTACCTGAAAAAATTAAACATAGAGTTACTATATGACTAGAGTTAACCGTATGATACCACTCCTAGTATGTACCCAAGAGAAGTGAAGACTTATGACCATACAAAAACTTTCATATGAATGTTTACAGCAGCATTACTTACAATCGCCAAATTGTAGAACACACCCAGTGTCTACCAGTTGATGAATAGATGCAGTTACATTTCATATAAAGGAATATTACTTGGTAATCAGAAGGAATACAGTACTGTTTCGTGCTACAGCGTGGATGAACCTTGAACATATGCTAAGTGAAAGGAGCCAGATACAAAAGCCCACATATTCTATGGTTCTTTTTATACCAAATGTCAGAATAGACAAACGCATAGAGACAGTAGATGCGTGGTGGTTTAGGGCAGGGGCTGGCGGGTGGAGGAAACGAGAAAGGGACTGTCAACAGGTATGGGGTTCTTGTTTGGGGTGATAAAAATGTTCTAAAATTGTGATAGTTGCATTACCCTGTGAATATACTAGAAACCATTGAGTGATAACTATAAATCAGTGACAAATGTTCTATGAGTTATTCCTTAATATATATATCTCACGTGTATATATATATAGATATCATATAAATATATGTATGTATATATACACACACACACACACATGCAGTGTGCAGCTCTGGGCTGATTTCCTGTTTAACTGTTCACAGCCCAGCTTCTCCTGGAGCCGGTTGCCCGCCCCTTCTCACCAGCCCCAGTTGGGTCCTGAGCTGCCCCCCTCACCTACCATTGTGAGCTCTAGGCACACACACACTTGTGGTCTCCTGCCCCACAGCACTTCTAGACAATCCTGTGCTTCCCTGGGGCAGTGTCGTGGGGAGGCAGGTGTCTGGAACTCCAGAGCCCTTTCTCAGGACCCCTCCATGTCCCAGGGGTTGGCCCAGCCATTCCTGAGGTGCGTTGCTGACCTTGCATCCAGGACGGGCCTGTGCAGCAGCACCCCTAAGAAGAGGTTTTGTGCCACTCCCATCTTGGGTCACGAACCCAACTGGGCTCCACCACTCCCAGGAGAGCCCAACGCCCTTGGCCTCCCCTTGGCCCTGTCTACCTCCCGCTGGCTACTTGAAGATTTTTTTTGTTGGAGAAGGTGTGCAGTTGGAAAGGAAAAGTGCTTCAAAGAACTCAATGGAGTGTTTGAGGGGAGATGGGGTATGAAGAAGAGGGAATGGTTGTGGGTCAGCAGCGGAAGATGTGAGTCTCCCAGGGGCCCCCAGCGAGCCCTCCCCTGCCCCCCACCCTTCACAAGCACGGAGACCAGCACTCATACACAGGTTTTTATTCCGGAGTCAGGGGCCGCCTCCCTTCCCTGGTCCCTGCCCACCTATAGAACCCCTCGCAGATGGTGCTTGTCCTTCATCTGCCCCTCAGCAGCCCCTGCCAGCTAAACAGGCAAGTTCAGGGAGGGGGACTCTCAGGGAGAACCCTTATCTTGCCTGAGCAGACGACCCAAGGCCAAGGCAGGCAGAGACCTCCCCAGAATCCTTACCCCCCCCCCCACCCCAGACTGAGAAGGAAGGAACCGGAGGGGCCCAGGTGATGCATGCAGTCAGTGGGCAGCAACCTGAGCTCACAGCGCCCAGGCCCTGTGCTCCCAGAGAGGTCTGTGGATTTGGATCAGACAGATGCCCTGCAGCCTTTCCCTTCCAGAGGGACTTCGGCCATGAAGCGTCTCATTTGGGGAGGGCTGGGGACAGGTAGGGGAGATGGCTGGAGGCAGCTGACCTCTTCACCCTGAGAAGGCAGGAAGCACTACTGGGAACAGGTCCAGGCTCTGATGGCCCAAGGGAGAGGCCAGGGGATTGGAAGGGGCCAAAGGGTCCCTGGGAAGCCCTGAGACCTTCTGTTTGCGGAAGAGCGGGACTGTGACCACAGGACACCTGGAGAGCTGGTTCCAGAGGCCACAGGAACGTGCTCAGAGCCACCTGCAGCTGGCTAAGGGGGGCACCTCCCCAGAGGCAGAGGCGCTCGTGGGGCAGTGCCATGGGTTGGCCCTGTAGAGGCCTCCTGTGGGCACAAGGCCTCTGGCCTGCAGTCTAGCTGGGGTGAAGGAGGGCTGCTTGGGTCCCAGAGAGGACCTCCCAGGAAACGGTGGTCTCTTATTGGAGGAAAACAATCCAGAGGCGAGGGATCCCCCTGTGAGGCCTTGCCTTTGAGTGGTGACCCCTTCAGAAGATTCCAGCCAACACCAGGGGAAGCAGTAGCAGCAGTCCCAGGAGGAGGCCCCCGACGTGCCCAGGGCTCACGTTTGACCCTGAAATGAAGCCATGCTTTCCAGGGCCCTCCACATCTGCAGGAAGGGAGAGGCTTGGCCTCAGCCTGGACATCTCTCCCCGCCCTCCCGCCCACCCTACCCGGCACACACATGGGGACGCAGCAGCCAGGGAGGAAGCTCTCGGGGTATGCACGCCCCGCCTTGCCCACAGCGCCTATGCTCGAGCAGGGTGCTGACGTTCTGCAGCTCCGAGGGGAGGTGGGGTGGGCTCTACACTTACCTGGCAAGGAGGACTGCAAGGCCAGGGTGCGCCCGTCCACGGCGTCGGCGGTGGCGGAGGCGCTGGGCGACTTGGAGAGGGACTTGGAGGAGGAGTGCCCTTTGTGCTTCAGTGAGGGCTTTAGCTCACCTGGCTTGTCCTGGGCTGGAAAGACTGAGGCCAAGGTCTCACTGGAATGAGGCAACTCGGCCTCAGCCTCACCCTCCTCCTTGGAGAGAGGCAGCAGCTCTCGTGTCCCCGTCAAGGATATCTTGGGGTGCAGAGAACTCTCCGGGATCCTGGTAGTCATTCTTGTACTGCTAGCCTCTTTGTCTGCCGATTTGGGGATGGGATCATGGGTTGATTTGGGGAGGAGGGTAGCTGGCCACTTATCCAAGGAGGGCAGGTTGTGAGTGGCCAAAACAGAAGGGACCTTAGTTGCTAAGGAAAGTGGAGTCTTTGTTGCCATGAAAGGGGAGTGTTCCGTTACTAAGGAAGATGGGGCCTTGGTTTCTACAGAAGATAGAACCTTTGTTGCCAGGGAGCCTGAGACCTCTGTTACCAAGAAGGGTAGAGGTTCTGTTGCTAAGGAAGAATCGATCCCCTCTTTCCTAGAGCTTGAGGCTTCTGTTGCTAGGGAAGATGGGGCCTCAGGTACCAGGGAAGACAAATCCTGGACATCTTCCGGGCCTCTGATGGGTTCTGAGAAGAGAGGCAAGGCCTGGCATTAGTGCTGCAAACAGGATCCTGCATTTCTCACCCCACCACAGTCAAGGTGAGGAGACCAAATGTACTGTGAAGACACACACACGCGCGCACACACACACCCTCTCCAGCGAATATGTCCCTCATTGCTGTTTCTTGTGATTGACATTTGCCCCTCCACCCACCTCCTTGTCCAAGCCTTCCCCTCTCCACACTCGCACTTCCACTTCCCCAGGGGACTTCAGCTGGGTTACTGTTCCTAGCACACCCATTGCATCTCAGGCCCTGGTCCCTCTGACCACCCATCTGGCCACACACCCCCACCTCCACCCCTGTACTTGCTCGGGGAGCCCCCGACTCCTCCACCTTCTGCTTGGAGGGTAGGAAGTTGGTCACTTGGAATGCCAGGGCACCAAAGTGGGTATGCAAGGAGGGCAAAGCGGGCCAAATGGGCTTGGGAACCTGACCGCCGTTGGGGCTGCTGAGGGGTTCCTCCTGTGGCCCACACAGCTGCTCTGGAGCCACAGAAGGCTCTAGACCAGCCAGTGGGCGTCCCCCTCCCTCACCTCCCTTCCCCACCTCCCTTCCCCCTGTGCCACGCCTCCCCACCCCAACCGGACTCACCACAAAGGGAGTTTTTGCAGTGGTAGCCCAAGGGACATTGGGAGCACGGAGTCCCCTCTTGGTAGGGCCTCTGGCCCTTCACGTTCCCCCTGCAGGAGGTGAGGAGAATGCTGGGGGCAGGGTCCCGGCCAACCCCGACCCTATCCTTCATACACACGCCTTGTCTAGAAGTGCTCCCTGGGTCTTACTTGCCCTGAACTAACTTGCTGGACCAATGAGAGCAGACTCCATCGGTGCCCTCATAACTCCCCAGGAGATGGGCCCCGGATCAGCCCGCTTCCTCTTCCTGAGACTGTGTCCAGCCCGGCCCTGCACTTGGCTCTTGCCCACCCCCTTCCCCCAGGGCTCCCTACCCTACTCACGGGGGCTCATAGTTGCAAACCAGCAAGTGGATGTCGGTCTCCTCAACGCCCTGGAGCTTCCCACAGAAGTGGGAGCCACAGCCAATCCTCTCTGTCTTGGCCCAGACCACCTGAAGGAAGGCAAACCCAACAGTTTAGCCTGGGCAAGAAGGCTCCTAGCTAGCGTCTCTCTACATCAGCCTTCCATGCGTGAGAGAGGAGCCAGATTCCCGAGGACACACGGCTTCAGAACAAAACTGTCCCAGGCAGTCTACTCTCAACCAACCACACACACTATTTTACCAGGACTCTATCCCTCTGAAAACCTTCCCCTTTGACACACCCTCATGATTCTTCCTGAGGGCTCTTCCTAGAGTCCCTTACATTTTAAATAAGGGACGTAACGAATGAATCTTAAACGGGTGAATCTTAAACAGGAGAATCTTAAACATTTAGCAACAAATCAAAACAACCTTTTGCACTGCCATTGGCTGAAACAAGCCAATATAGCCTCCCTTTGCTATTTCTAATTTCAGTCTGCCCAGGAGTCACCCAATCTGAAGCCAGTTTTTTTGTTTGTTTGGTTTTGTTTCGTTTGTGTGGTAAGATAAGGCTCTCACTGTTAACTTTGCACAACTTCCCAGGATTGGGGTCTTGCGGCTTGACTCAGCTGAGAGTTCCCTAAGTACCACTGTTGAGCTTCTCTGCCAGGCAGAAATGACCCGAATGCAGATGCACTCAGCCTGAGAGAACACAGGGGTGGAGGCAGGGCAGTCCTCTCCTGCTGGTTCTGCCAGCAATTCCTGCCGGTAGATATATGTATGGGCATGTGAGAGGGGGACGAGGGGAGGGAGGGCTGGGGTTTCACAACTTCCTGATCTGGATGGGTGATGTTGGGATTTCCTTCCCTAAAGATCAGCACTAAAAATACCACCCAAAAGAAACACTGGAAAGTGGAACTGGTGGATATGGGTGGGAAGGTGGCTGGTTCATTTCCTTTTCCTTTTTAAAAATTTGTCGTGTTATTGTTTGAACAACAAAAGAGCATTGGGAGGAGAAAAAAAAAGAATAGTACTGATGTTAATTACTCTACACACCCCTACACCCCTTGTCCGCAAATGCAAACTTGCAATGAGTGACTGTGAGAGTCAGGAAATACTCTCAGAAGGCTCTCTGAAACCTTCACTCTGTGACCATGTATTCTCTTATTTAAATTTTATTTATTTATTTATTTATTATTCTCTTATTTTAAAATTATTAGAACCTAGCTTAAAACTCAACATTCAAAAAACTAAGATCATGGCATCCAATCCCATCACTTCATGGCAAATAGTTGGGGAAACAATGGAAACAGTGACAGACTTTATTTTGGGGGGCTCCAAAATCATGGCTGCAGATGGTGACTACAGCCATGAAATTAAGACGCTTCCTCCTTGGAAGAAAAGCTATGACCATCCTAGACAGCATATTAAAAAGCAGAGACATTACTTTGCCAACAAAGGTCGGTCTCGTCAAAGCTATGGTCTTTCCAGTAGTCATGCATGGATGTGAGAGTTGGACCTTAAAGAAAGCTGAGCGCAAAGAACTGATGCTTTTGAACTGTGGTGTTTGAAAAGACTCTTGAGAGTCCCCTTGGACTGCAAGGAGATCCAACCAGTCAATCCTAAAGGAAATCAGTTCTGGATATTCACTGGAAGGACTGATGCTGAGGCTGAAGCTACAAGTACTTTAGCCACCGGATGGAAGAACTGACTCATTGGAAAAGACCCTGATGCTGGGAAAGATTGAAGGCAGGACAGAGGATGAGATGGTTGGATGGCATCACTGACTCGATGGACATGAGTTTGAGCAAGCTCCAGGAATTGGTGATGGACAGGGAAGCCTGGCGTGCTGCAGTCCATGGGGTAGCAAAAGGTCAGACACGACTGAGCGACTGAACTCTGATTCTCTTATTTTGCATGTTGCTTTTAAAGACAAAATTAAGATTGTGTATTTGCTTTATCAATCCCCGGCAGATGAGAAGGAGCAACTTGGACACTGTGAGAAGTGACAAGAGAGGGACAGAAGAAAGGAGGGATGTGTTTACTGTTGGGACAAACAGCCGTGTGTAACCTCGGCCAGCGGACAATATTGCTTAGAGTTCGGTCGGGATCGCCTAGCACAGTAACAATCCTCCAGGAGAAAGGCTTCGGGAACACCTAATTCAGGTCTCTTCAGGACCAGAAGGCCGAGAGTGGGGGAGCCGCCTAGGTTTTCAAAAGAGACACTTGAAGATGGTTCGTGAGAAACAGAACTTCGTTGGGGGCCTGGACAACACCCGAATTGCTGTGGAGACACGACTTTTATGAAGGATGGAAGCTGGGGCCTCGGGACTTCTGGGATCTACCTGAGGGGAGAGGTGACCCCGCCCATTGCAGTGGGCCCCGCCCACTGCCATATGGCTCCGCCTATCGCCGTGGGGGCCCGCCCCATTGCCATGGCCCCGCCCTCCGGTCAGCCCCTCACCTGCGTGTAGTGGCCGCACATCTGGCCCGAGGCGCAGCTGATGGCGCTGAGGTTGTAGTGCTCGCGCTCGTGGTGCCACTCCTCCATGGCCAGCGGCACGTCCAGCCCCTCGCCCGTGATGGCAAACAGGTTCTCGCCGCGTCGCCCTCTCTCCTTGTTGTGGCCCCACACGCACTGCTGCGCGTAGGCCTTGGCGAAGGAGGCCAGCCCCTCGTCCCACCTCTGCAGGGGCAGGTCAGGGATCAGGGAGGTGAGGAGGCCTCGGGCTCAGGGGAGGCGGGAGAGGAGGGTGGGAGAGGGGAGGGGAGGATGCCCACGATTCTGTGGGGGTGAGGATAGAAGATTGAGGGTGTCCTGGGGGCCCTCTGGAGGAGGAAGACCCTCCCCTCCTTGTGGGGTGACTCCTGGCGGTGATCTGGAGCAGGACTCTGGTCCCAGTAGGCTTCTGTGGGGAGGTGGGAGGGTGGCACCCCAGGTCAGGAGGAATTAGCCAAACTTGGGACCATTCCTCAACTGTGTGGTTTTAGACAGATTGCTTACCTTTCTGAACTCTCATAAGATTTTGGGAAGAATAAATGGGGTGATGTTTTTGACAGTGGAATTCTTAATTAACACTAATATCTGTCTACATGAAAGGTGGGTTGTGGTGCCCTGCCAGGGCTGCCTGAACTGTCCTGAAGCACCAGAGGTCCAGTGAGATGTTTCAGGGCTGGGTGGTTTATTCAGCCATTCTGCTCTCTCTACCTACCAACCAGAAATCGGACTGAGGGGCCAGCACTCCCCTTTAACCTCCCACTCTCCGTGGCTCGGATGGTTAAGAATCTGCTTGCAATGCAGGACACCTGAGTTTGACCCCTGGGTTGGAAAGATCCCCTGGAGAAGGGGATCCCCTGAAGAAGATCCTCTGGCAAACCACACCAGTATTCTTGCCTGGAGAATTCCATGGACAGAGGAGCCTGAAGGGCTACAGTCCATGGGGTTGCAAAGAGTCAGACACGACTGAGCGACTAACACTTTCACTCACTCCTCTTGGGATAGCACGGCCTCCATGGCTTTTCTAGTTTCGGGCTTCCCTCCCAATTGCTCTCTTGTCAACTAAACAACCACTTTCGCCAAGAAAACGAAGTGTCTCTGTGCGACGCTCACTGAGAGAAGTATTTCAGAGCTTTGGTGGCCCAGAGAGCCATCTAGTCCCAAAGGCAGGGTTCTACAGTGGGGACCTCCGGTGAGATGGTAGAAGGGGGCATTTCAGGTTAAGGGGCTGCAGAGGTTTTGTGTCTCTGGCAGGCAGGACAGGCCCAGTGTGGGTGGGAAGAGGGAATTAACGAAGCATCTGACCAAGGATTGAGGAGGGAAGCCTGGATCCCATTAAACTTTGTTCTTGGCCTCTCCTGGAAATGGATGGCCTGGCAGCAACTCTCGCTCCACCCTCTGGGGGCCCCGCCAGCTGCAGGAGCCAGACGGCCCATAAAGGGCCAAGAGCGTGGGTGACCCTGAGGGAGGGGGCCACGTGGTCACACCCACTCCTCCCCCAACACACGACACGGTTCTCAGGAGCAGCTGCCTGGGGCAGGAATGGGAACCCTGGCTGGATAGCTCTACCGCTGTAACTTTCGGGTGAATCCCCTTCCCCTCTGTGGGCATTTTTGCCCCAAGTCCCTGGTCTCTGAGATTCTCTCAAATGGGGAGTGGTGGAGAACAGGGAGGGGGAAAGGGGCCTGGTGCTGGGGGCCAGGCTCAGGGTGTCTGGGATGACCTTCGGGGCTCTAGGCTAGAGCATAAGCTCCTTCAGGGTGGCCGGCATAGAGCAGGTGCTCAGCAGACATTTGTCCGCTGTTGACGTCTATGACAGCCCTGCTCCAAAAAGCAGGCTCCTCTACAGACCTCGGCTGTAATTTCTGTTCCAACTGGATGCCTTGAGCCCCACCATTAGAGAGTCATTCCTGTGGGTCTTAAGGCTTCTCAGTTGTCCAGAGACCCTTGTGGAGAGGCTCAAGGGTCACAACACCCACCCACAGTAGCCAGTTGGTCACCATCTGAAAGCAAGTCCATTCATTCACTCATTCATTCATTCAACAGTCCTGGGCACTATGCCAGCCCTGGGGTGATGGCCAGAACTAAGAATCCCAAGATCTCAGTGTTATAAACCATTAATTAGGCCACTATGTGGTAACTGACAGCTTTGCGATGGCGTAACCTTTACCAAAGAGAGCCATTTAGCCCAACCTGAGGATGGAGACTAGAGGAGGGCATGGCAACCCACACCATGATTCTTGCCTGGAGAATCCCGTGGACAGAGGAGCCTGGTGGGCTACAGCCTGTGGGGTGGCAAAGAGTCGGACACGACTGAGCGACTTCACTTTCACTTTTCATTTTCATGCATTGGAGAAGGAAATGGCAACCCACTCCAGTGTTCTTGCCTAGAGAATCCCAGCGACGGGGGAGCCTGGTGGGCTGCCGTCTATGGGGTCGCACAGAGTCGGACATGACTGAAGCGACTTAGCAGCAGCAGCAGCAGAGGATGGAGACTAGAGGAGGACATGGCAACCCACACCATGATTCTTGCCTGGAGAATCCCGTGGACAGAGGAGCCTGGTGGGCTACAGCCTATGGGGTCGCACAGAGTCGGACACGACTGAGCGACTGAGCATGCATGCACGAGGATGGAAAGGAGACATGAAGCTAAGTGTTAAAAGTGAGGCACTGCCAGGCGGAGGGGGGAAAGGCATCGTGAGCCAGCAAAACATGAACCAAGAGGTGAAGAGGGGAAACCAGGTCTTGGCGGGGGGCGACAGCTGCTGGGTTACAGAGGAAGAAGGTGTGCAGGAGGCAAGGCTGGAGGGGCAGGAGGCAGGGCCACACACCCAGAGCAGGGCCTCTCAGGGCCTGGGGCTTTAGCTGGAGGCAGCGGGGAGCCACTGGGGACCAAGGAAGGGTTTTGAGCAAGGTCAGACCAATGTGTCGGACCTTCATGCTGGTTGTAGAGGCCAGAGGCTGGGGAAGCAGGTAGAGGCTGTTCTAGAAGTCCATGGGAAAAGAAACACTGAACCAGGGTTGTGTCAAAGAGATGGTAGGGGGTGAGAGGAGATGCGATTCAAGAACAGTTGGGCCTTCTGGGAGGTAAAAGTGGTGATAATTAGACTTGGAGGCTGAGGGAGAGAGAAGAGTCTATGATGATACCCACCTGGCTCACCCTGGATCCATTCCCTCTTCTGTATCACTTATTGAGCACTCACTGTGTGCCAGGCACTGTTCTAAGTACTTTACACATAGTCACTCATTCTGTCCTTACACCCACCCTACGAGAATTGTTATAGTGTTGTCATCTCTGTGCTGGGGCACAGAGAGGATAAGTAACTTGGCTGAGGTCACACAGCTAATAAAGGGCAAAGTCAATTGTGAACCCAGGCCATCTAACTCCAGAGTCTCGAATTTGTCACTGCTGAAGCTGAGCCTGAACCTTGTCCCAAGTTTAGCCTGATGTCCCAGTCCAGCCTTATCCCCTCTTCCTCAGACCACTTCCTACCAGGCAGCAGCACATCTCATCAGTATCTGAACTGCTTCAGAAAGTGTTGCCCCACTCCTGAGGTCCACCTCTGACTGCAAAGCAGTTCCCAGCCTGTGTTGCCCCCAGACTTAGCCAGCAAGAATGTAGGGCAGCAGGAACCTACCGATGGGGAAACCAAGGCCCAACAATGAGTTCCAGGCCTCAATCAGGGAACTGTAGGAAGAGCTGGTACCAGCATCTGTGCTGTGGTTAGTCGCCCAGTCGCGACCAACTCTTTGAGACCCCATGAACTGTAGCCCGCCAGGCTCCTCTGTCCATGGAATTCTCCAGGCAGGAATACTGGAGTGGGTTGCCATGCCCTCCTCTAGGGGATCTTCCCAACCCAGGGATAGAACCTGGTCTCCCAAATTGCAGGCAGATTCTTTACCAACTGAGCCACCAGGGAAGCCCGGGTCCCAACACCAGGGGCCCCTAATTTGTTGTCTGCAGCTCCTGTCGGTTGCCAAAGCCGACAGAACTGGGAAGGGGGATGCTGTGTGCACCTGCGGAGCTGTAGATCTTTCTCACAGGTCTTCCTGTCTGACCCCCAGGGCAGGGGTTGCCAGCCCCATGTGGTTGGGAAACAGAGGCTTTTGAGGGTCACTTCACCCAGAGTCACTGAACCAGGTTGGACAGAGCTGTTAGAACTATGGGCTTGGACCCCACAGGTGCAGCCTTGCTCTTAGGCACCAGCTAAGGGGCCCTGGACACTGCTCCCCACCTAAGGGTGACTGGAGAAGATGGGCCGGTCTAGCCTTCGGTGGGGGGGGGGCAGAAAAAGGGGTCAATCTCTCACTTTCTCTCTTTTAATCCTGAGCATCCTGTCCCCTAACCCTGCACCAAATAACTCCCCCTCTGACAGTGCTAACTACCTCCCCAGATCTGGCTTCTGTCATTCACTGGTATGTCTATTTGCATATGTCCTCCACCAGTATGCAGTAGGACTTTTTACATGCTTTTAAACCTCATGTAAATATACCCTAGTCTACTTTAAAAATGAATATGTGTATATTTTTGAGATTTCACTCCCCCCCTATTCAATATGATATCTCTGAGATTCAGTCATGTTGATATTAGTTGTTGTTTTAGTAGCTAAGTTGTGTTGGACTCTTTGCGACCCCATGGACACTATAGCCCACGAGGCTCCTCTGTCCATGGCTAGGCAAGAATACTGGAGTGGGTTGCCATTTCCTCCTCCAGGGGATCTTCCCGACCCAGGGACTGAACCCGCATCTCTTGCGTCTCCTGCACTGGCAGGTGGATTCTTTATCGCTGAGCCACCAGGGAAGCCCGTATGTTGATATAAAGCTCTATGATCTCATTTTACAGATGGGAAATTGAGGATCTGTACTAGGCTAAGGGGCCTTCCCTGGTGGCTCAGTGGTAAAGAATCTGCTGGCAGTGCAGGAGATGTGGGTTTGATCCCTGGGTTGAGAAGATCCCCTGAAGGGTGGCAAGGCAACCCACTCCAGTATTCTTGCCTGGAGAATCCCATGGACCGAGGAGCCTGGTGGGCTATGGTCCATGGGGTTGCCAGGAGTCAGACACGACTGAGGTGACTGAGCATGCTCGCATGCACAGCAGGTTAAGGGATTCACCCTGAATTACTGGCCTGTTGGGTGGTCGAGCAGCATTTGATGTGTGTGATCCAGAGCCTTCTCTGCTTCTGGTTCCTGTTCTCACCCCACCTCCTTAGTCCATCCCTCCTACACTGGGTGCTGGTTCCCATCCTGCTGCCTGTTTGTTCTTCTTCTCTCCTTGGAAGGCATTTGAAAGATGGTTTCACCCAGGTGTTAGGAACTTCCTGTGTTCCCTCTCCCAGGGGCATGTGCATTTTAGGAGGTGCTGGGAAGGGGTCACTGGGTCGGGAAGCAGGGCTTCCAGGCCCAGCTCTACCAGGTGTGGGACCTGCAAGCTCCTGAGGGGCCAGCAAGTCCCTCTAAGCCTCAGTTTCCTCATCTGTACAATGAGACCGCTTTTGGGGCCGGAGAATTCTACGGCGTCAGGGACCCTGTTTGTGTCGGAGAAATGAATCTGAGGGATTCACCCACTCATGAATGAAGCCCCTCATGGAGCGAAAGGGGTTGGCGGGGGTGTGGGCTGCACTCACCATCTGCAGCATGTTGGTGGCCGGCGGGGACACCTGGGCTCGGTAGAGGTTGTGCAGCTCCACCATCACATGTTGCTCCTGCTCACTGAGGGCTGCGGCGGGGCCTGGGGTAGCCCCCAGCAGTAGCAGTGGCGGCAGCAGATACGCCAGGAGGCTGCCGGAGCCGTGCATGGTGGCCCGTCCTCTCTGCCTCTCCCGTTCAGGGGTCTGGCAGCTGGATTTAAAGTCCTTCCTACACAAGCACCACCCTGGCTGGGGCGGGCGGGAGGGGCTGAATCTGGAGGCCTGGCCCTGCTCACACAATGTCTCGGGGAGGGCAGGGTGCTTGGGTCCCGACCAGAGCTGAGTCCACTCCCAGCGTTTCTCCCCCGTCAAGAGTCCTTGGCCGGAGCCTCCTTTCTCTCGGTAACGGGGGCTCAGGCCAAGAGCCATGTGAGTTCCGCAGCCCCCTCCTGACAGGTCCTCCAGTCCACAGGGTCACTGTAACTTCTGCAATGACTGCTTGCACCGCGGGTCACACCCACTGGGTGCTAAGGACACATAACAGGAAGGAAGCCACATGGACTCTACGCTCAGAGGACTGGGCAAGATAAGAAAGCTGCAGGTGGCTCGTGGAAGGACAGAGGAAGACAGGGTGTGTTTGGTAAAGGTTGAGCCAACCTCAGTCTGAATCCTGGTTCTGCTCCTTTTCTAGCTGTGTTTTTGGCAGTTTTCTCAACTGAACCAGTGACAGTAATAGTACCTACCTCATGGAGCTGGAAGGATTAAATGAAATCAGATATACAAAAAGCACCCAGTACAGTACCTGGCCCAGAGCAGGCCCTCAGTGGGCCTTCCCTGGTGGCTCAGTGGTAAATAATCTGCCTGTGATGCAGGAGGGTTCAGTCCCTGGGTTGGGAAGATCCCCTGGAGGAGGGCATGGCAACTCACTCCAGTATTCCTGCCTGGAGAATTCCATGGACAGAGGAGCCTGGTGGGCTACAGTCCATGGGGTCACAAGAGTCAGACGCAACTTTGCGACTAAACGACAATAGGCCCTCACAATAGACAGCAACCACACTGCCTTGGAATAGCGTTTTTCACTATGGATAAAACTATGGCCTCCATGTGCCCTCAGCAAATGCATGTGCTTGAGGTACTTATTTGGAGGGGGGATGCTGGGACCCTTCCTCCTCTGAATATATAGAAGATAGAACATGTCTGGTTTTTTGTTTTTTTTTTAAATTAAGTTAGTTAGTTCAGTCGCTCAGTGGTGTCCAACTCTTTGCGACCCCATGAATCGCAGCACACCAGGCCTCCCTGTCCATCACCAACTCCCGGAGTTCACTCAGACTCACGTCCATCGAGTCCGTGATGCCATCCAGCCATCTCATCCTCGGTTGTCCCCTTCTCCTCCTGCCCCCAATCCCTCCCAGCATCATAGTCTTTTCCAATGAGTCAACTCTTCGCATGAGGTGGCCAAAGTACTGGAGCTTCAGCTTTAGCATCATTCCTTCCAAAGAAATCCCAGGGTTGATCTTCAGAATGGACTGGTTGGATCTCCTTGCAGTCCAAGGGACTCTCAAGAGTCTTCTCCAACACCACAGTTCAAAAGCATCAATTCTTCAGCACTCAGCCTTCTTCACAGTCCAACTCTCACATCCATACATGACCACAGGAAAACCATAGCCTTGACTAGACGGACCTTAGTTGGCAAAGTAATGTCTCTGCTTTTGAATATACTATCTAGGTTGGTCATAACTTTTCTTTCAAGGAGTAAGCGTCTTTTAATTTCATGAGAGCACACAAAAGCAGAGCCGTGAGTGAGCTGCTGTAGCAAGGACTCTGAGGGGAGGGTGTTGGAAGGGAAACAGGCCCAGTCGCAGTGGTCAAGCCCTTGCATTGTAATGACCGAGCTGGGACCAAGTTCTTGGCCTTCACGCGGTAGGAAGCTGGAATCGGTCATCTTTTTAATTAATTAATTTGCTTTTGGCTGCCCGGGTCTTCGTTGCTGAGCACAGGCTCTCTAGCTGTGGCGGGCGGGCTTCTCTTGTTGCTGAGCTCTGGCTCTAGAGTACTCAGGCTTCAGTAGTTGTGGCGCACAGGTTTTGTTGCCCTGTGGCACGTGAAATCTTCCCAGACTAGGGATCTAACCCATGTCCCCTGCATTGGCAGACAGATTCTTAACCATTGGACCATCAGGGAGGTCCTGGAACCAGTACTTCCAGAGTTCAGCTGGGATCCTCGAAGCCTGCACTCTCAGTGAACTATACACATAAGTGGGGCAGAATTTATCCACCCATTCATTCATTCATTCATTTAACAAAGGTTTCACAAAGCTTCTCTGGGTGGGGAAGATCCCCTAGAGGAGGGCATGGTAAACCATGCCAGTATTTCTTGCCTGGAGAGTCCCATGGACAGTGGAGCTTGGACGGCTGTATTTCAGAGGGTCACACAGAGTTGGACACGACTGAAGAACTTAGTACACACACACGCTCCATGGTGCCAGGCCCTGAGCTGGGTGAGTAAGAGAGATCTGATGATCCCCACCATCAGGAAGGAGGAAAACCACCAGGAAGCATGCATAGCTTTGTGGATAAGAATGTGGGGCTTATCATCTGGGTGGCCTTGGGCAAGCTATTTCCCTGCTTGCTGGCCTCAGTTTCCTCAACTGTAAACTGGGCTTAGAACAGAACCTACCTCATAGGATGGCTGTGAGCATTAAATGAGTTTAAACACAGACGGGGCTTGGGATGGTGCCTGGCACACACTAAGGGCTCACTGAGTTAGCCAGTATGAATGTATTGTTATTATTATTACAGGTGGGAGGAATTACAGGGCCTTCAGTTCTAACAGAGAAAAATAATACAGCAGCCTGGCCTGGCTTTTCCTCTGGGAAGGATCCCCCTTGGACTGGGGGAGCTCACAGCTGGAAGCGGAGGACGTGTACACTTGGAGGGGAGGTAGACTGCGGAGGCAGAGAAGGAGGAGCCGGATTGTCTGAGAGGGGAGGGTGAGATGGGAATGAGACCGGGAGGCTGACCAGAGCTGGCCTGACTGTTTGGGGACTGCTACGCAGCCAGAGGGCCCTACCCCCCAGGCACACATCCCTCCACGGGCTCAGAGCCCTTGCTGTGTGGGTGATGTCATTTACTCCTCAGATGACAGCTCAGAGGTGGGTACTCTAATCAACACACACGAGAAAACTGATGCTTAGAGAGATGAAGTGATGTCCCCAATGTTGGGGGCCAGGAAGGGGTGCACCAGAGCCTGGGACCTCCCACTGAGGAGAGCGGGAGATTGAGGGCGAGCAGACTGGGGACAGAGGGGTGGAGGACAGGAAGTGAGGTCAGAGGAGGAGACGGAGGAAGCACGCAGGCTTGGCTGTGGTTTATGTCAAGTACGTTTTTCTCTTTAACCAGGACTTGGAGGAAATTTATTTTTTGAGTTATTATCTGTACATATTTTAAATTGTTTTTCTTTTCTGGCCTTTTTTTTTTTTTTGCTTTGCTGCATGGCTTCCTGGATCTTAGTTCCCTGACCAAGGATTGAACCAGGGCCCCAGCAGTGAAAGTGTGAGTCCTAACCACTAGACCACCAGGGAATTCCCCAAATTTTGAATAGCAACATAATTCCACAACAAAAAATCAAGCCAAAAAGAGGGGAAGAATTCCACCTCTGTAGTATTCGCCTCTATTCTTTGAGTAAGTGCTACTCAAAGTGCGGTCCATGGCGCAGTGCCATTCCGCCAGATGGCCACTGCTCCTCCTCAGCACAGCAGGTTCAGAAGACAGAAGTGGGCACTGAAGTACTCTTCAGTTCAGTTCAGTTCAGTCGCTCAGTCGTGTCCAACTCTTTGCGACCCCATGAATCGCAGCACGCCAGGCCTCCCTGTCCATCACCAACTCCCGGAGTTCACTCAGACTCACGTCCATCAAGTCCGTGATGCCATCCAGCCATCTCATCCTCTGTCGTCCCCTTCTCCTCCTTCCCCCAATCCCTCCCAGCATCAGAGTCTTTTCCAATGAGTCAACTCTTCGCATGAGGTGGCCAAAGTACTGGAGCTTCAGCTTTCGCATCATTCCTTCCAAAGAAATCCCAGGGTTGATCTCCTTCAGAATGGACTGGTTGGATCTCCTTGCAGTCCAAGGGACTCTCAAGAGGCTTCTCCAACACCACAGTTCAAATGCATCAATTCTTCGGTGCTCAGCCTTCTTCACAGTCCAACTCTCACATCCATACATGACCACAGGAAAAACCATAGCCTTGACTGGACGGACCTTAGTCGGTAAAGTAATGTCTCTGCTTTTGAATATGCTATCTAGGTTGGGCATAACTTTCCTTTGACATAGTTTGGCATAATTGTTTTATGTCTGTTGAACATGTGATTCAAAACGGAGGCATCTTGTACTGCCATTGTTGCTCAGCCGCTAAGTTGTGTCAGACTCTGCGATCTCATGGACTGCAGGGTGCCAGGCTCCTCCGTCCTCCACTGCCTCTTGGAGTTTGCTTAAATTCATGTCCAGAGTCGATGATGCTGTCTAACCACCTCATCCTCTGTTGCCCACTTCTCCTTTTGCCTTCAATCTTTCCCAGTATCAGGGTCTTTTTCAATGAGTCAGCTCTTCAATTCAGGCAGCCAAATTATTGGAGCTTCAGCTTCAGCAGCAGTCCTTCCAATGAATATTCAGAGTTGATTTCCTTTAGGATTGACTGGTTTGTTCTCCTTGCAGTCCAAGGGACTCTCCAGGGTCTTCTCCAGCACCACAGTTTGAAAGCACCAATTCTTCAGCATTCAGCCTTCTTTATGGTCCAACTCTCACATCCACACATGACTACTGGAAAAACCATAGCTTTGACTATATGGTGGATCTTTGTGGGAAAGTGATGTCTCTGCTTTTCAATATGTTGCCTAGGTTGGGCATCACTTTCCTTTCAAGGAGCGAGCGTCTTTTAATTTCATGGCTGCAGTCACTGTCAGCAGTGATTTTGGAGTCCAAGAAAATAAAATCTGTCACTGCTTCCACTTTTACCTTCTATTTGCCATGAAGTGATGGGACCAGATGCCATGATCTTAGTTTTTCTAATGTTGAGTGTCAAGTCAGCTTTTTCACTCTCCTTTTTCACCCTCATCAAGAGGCTCTTTAGTTCCTCTTCACTTTCTGCCATTAGAATGGTATCATCTGCATATCTGAAGTTGCTGATATTTCTCTGAGCTCTCTTGATTCCAGTTTGTGATTCATCCAGCCTGGCATTTCACATGATGTATCCTAGGAGGCGCTAGTGGTAAAGAATTTCCTGCCAATGCAGGAGATGCAAGAGATGTGGGTTCGATTCCTGGGTCTGGAAGATCCCCTGGAGAAGGAAATGGGAACCCACTCCAGTACTCTTGACTGGAAAATCAGAGTGTGAAGGTCAGAGGAGCCTGGTGGTTACAGTTGGTGGGGTTGCAAAGAGTCAGGCATGACTGAGAGTGCACACACACACACACACTCTGCATGTAAGTTAAATAAGCAGGGTGACAATATACAGCCTTGATGTACTCTTTTCCCAATTTTGAACCAGTCAGTTGTTCCATGTCTGCTTCTAGCTGTTGCTTCTTGACCTCATACAGGTTTCTCAGGAGACAGGTAAGGTGGTCTGGTATTTCCATCCCTTTAAGAATTTTCCAGTTTGTTGTGGTCCACACTTAAAAGGCTTCAGCATAGTCAGTGATGTAGATGTTAGTCAGCAGAAGTAGATGTTTTTATGGAATTTCCTTGCTTTCTCTATGATCCAACAGATGTTGGCAATTTGATCTCTGGCTCTGTCTTTTCTAAACCTAGCTTGTACATCTGGAAGTTCTTGGTTCAGGTATTACTGAAACTTAACTTGAAGGATTTTGAACATAACCTTACTAGCATGTGAAATAAGCACAATTCTAGGTTAGTTTGAACATTCTTTGGCATTGCCCTTCTTCTGGATTAGAATGAAAACTGACCTTTTCTAGGCCTGTGGCCACAGCAAATTTTTCCAAGTTTGCTGACATATTGAATGCAGCACTTTAGCAGCATCACCTTTTAGGATTTTAAATAGCTCAGCTGGGATTCTATCACCTCCACTAGCTTTGTTCATAGTGATGCTTCCTAAGGCCCACTTGCCTTCACGCTCCCAGATGTCCAGCTCCAGGTGAGTGGCTACACCATCGTGGTTATACAGGTCATTAAGGCCTTTTTGTTTGCGTCTTGTGTATCTACTTTTCACTGTTTTTCTAATTAAAATCTATTTATTTTGACTGTGCTAGGTCTTCGTGCTGCCTGGGCTTTTCCCTAGTTGCGCTGTGTGGGTTTCTCGTGGCGGTGGCTTCTCTTGCTGCGGAGCACAGGCTCTAGGGCGCGTGGGCTGAGTAGTTGCGGCTCCCGGGCTCTAGAGCACAGGCTCAATAGTTGAGGCACGTGGGCTCAGTTGCTCCATGGCATGCGGGATCCTCCCAGACCAAGGACTGAACCCGTGTCTCCTGCATTGGCAAGCAGATTCTTTACCACTGAGGGAAGACACCAGGGAAGCCCTCTAATAACTTTTTAATGTTTTATTTTGAAATAATTATGGACTAACAGAAAGGCACAAAAAGAGCAGAGTCCCACGAGCCCTTTACCTAGCTTCTCCCAGACATCTTATGTAACTGTGGTACAATATCTAAACCAGAAAACTGACATTGGTGCAGCACTGTTGTACTGGGTTTACAGACCTTGTTCAGATCTCACTCACCTTCTCGTACTCCTTTCCCAGTTCTGAACAAGTCAGTTGCTCCATATGTGCACATATGTGTATGTGCACGTGTGTACATGTGTGGTTCTGTGCAGTTTGATCTCAGATTTGTGTAGTCGTCATGACAACTAATATACGGAAGTTAAAGCAGCTTCCTTTTGTACCTCTTTATAGTCTCAACCCCAACTCCTAACCCTGTTCCCTGGCAACCATTACTTTTTTCTCCATTGCTATTGTTTTACAATTCAAGAATATTATGCAATCATATAGCATGTAACCTTGCAAGACTGACTTTTTCACTAAGCATAAATGCTCTTGCAGTCTGTCCAGGTTGTTGCATGGATTAATATCAATAGCCCATTTCTTTAGCTGGCTGAATGGTGTTCCACAGTATAGATGTGCCATGGTCTGTGTAGCCGTTCACTCTTGAAGGACATTCAGGTTGTTTCCAGTTTGAGGTTATTATAAGATAAACATGGTGTATGGATTTTTGTCTGAACATGAGTTTTCATTTCTCTGAGATAAATGCCTGAGAATATGATTGCGGGGTCATTTGATGAAAATGTATTTTATTTTACAAAAACTATGAAATTACTTTCCAGCTGCAGTGTCTGAGAGATCTAGTTCCTCCCCATTCTTTTTCTTTTTTTGTCAGCATTTGTGGTTATCCTAGGTGGCTCAGACAATAAAGAATCTGCCTGCAATCTGGGAAAGCCAGGTTCAATCCCTGGGTTGGGAAGATCTCCTGGAGAAGGTAATGGCTACCCACTCCAGTATTCTTGCCTGGAGAATTCCATGGAGAGAGGAGCCTGGCAGGCTACAGTCCATGGGGTCAAAAAGAGTGGGATACAACTGAGCAACTAACACCTTCCCTCTTTTTTACTTACACCATTAATGTGGGTTGAATTGTGTCTCCTTAAAAGATATGATCAAGTCCCAACCCCCAAAACGTATGCATATGATCTTTTTTGGAAATAGGGTTTCTACAGATATCATCAAGCTAAGGTGAAGTCACACTGTATTAGGATGGACCCTAGATTCAGTGACTGGTATCTTTATAAGAATGCTATGAGAAAGCACAGACACACGGGCAAGAAGGCCGTGTGATGATCAAAGAAGGGACAGAGATAGAGGTGATACAGCTACAAGCCGAGGAGCACAAGGATTGTTAGCCGCCTCAAGAAGCTGAAAGAGAGGTCTTCCCCGGTGGTCCAGTGGCTAAGACTCTGCACTCTTAAAGCAGGGGTCAGGGAACTAGATTCCAGATAGAGCAACTAAAAATTCACATTCTGCAACTAAGACCTGGCACAGCCAAATAAATATATTTTAAAATCTTAAAGTGTGAGTGATAGTTGCTCAGTCGCGTCCGACTCTTTGTGACCCCATGGACTGTAGCCTGCCAGGCTCCTCTCTCCTTGGAATTCCCCAGGCAAGAATACTGGAATGGGTTGCCATTTCCTAAAAAAAAAAAAAAAAAAAAAAAGATGATGATGATGAAAGAGGCCAGGAAGGATTCTTTCTTAGAGCCTTTGGAGGGAGCATGGTACCCTTGATGTGTTGATTTCTGGTCTCAAGAGCTGTGAGAGAATAAATCTCTGCTGTTCTAAGCTGCCAAGTTTGTGGTCATTTGTTTTGCAGCCCTAGGAAACTGATGGGCCATTCTAATCTGTGTGCAGTGAGATCTCATTGTGATTTCTTAGTGGATGATGATAGTGAATGTCTTTTCATGTGCTTATCTGCCATCCTCTTTGGTGAAGTGTCTGTTCACATCTTACTTATTTCAAATTGGGTTATTTTTACTGTCTTTTTTTTTTTAAAGTATATTTTAGGCACTAGTCCTTTTTTTATCTTTTTTATTTACTTACTTTATTTATTTTTTGGTCATGTGGCTTGTGGGATCTTAGTTCCCTAACTAGGGGTTGAACCTGTGCCTCTGCAGTGAAAGTGCTGAGTTCTCACCACTGGACCACCAGGGAATTCCCTGGGTGCTAGTGCTTTAATAGATATATGTTTATTATTTATTTTTATGGCACTTTACAAAACTACTGATTTGTGATGGACTGGAAATTTTACAAACACAAACAGGTCCTTCACCTTCTCAGTATCTTTCAGTCCCAGGATCTTTCCTTTTTCTTTCCTTAATGAAGCAATTGATGCTTTTGAACTGTGGTGTTGAAGAAGACTCTTAAGAGTTTCTGGGACTGTAAGGAGATCCAACCAGTCAATCCTAAAGGAAATCAGTCCTGAATATTCATTGGAAGGACTCATGCTGAAGCTGAAACTCCAATACCTTGGCCACCTGATGTGAAGAACTGACTCATTTGAAAATACCCTGATGCTGGGAAAGATTGAAGGCAGGAGGAAAAGGGGTTGACAGACGATAAGATGGTTGCATGGCATCACCAACTCAATGGACATGAGTTTTAGCAAGCTCCAGGAGTTGGTGATGGACAGGGAATCCTGGCATGCTGCAGTCCATGGGGTCATAAAGAGTCGGACACGACTGAGTGACTGAACTGAACTGAATGAAGCAATAGCACATGTACAGTGTTGGATTGAGTCTTTTCTTTTCCCTAGGAAGTTATCATAAATAGTTTCTGTAACTTGGTCATATCTTCCTAACGACCACTTTGCAGTGTTTGCAAAATAAAAACTGTGAAATGATTTTCCAGCTACATCATAGAGTAGCTGTGATGTCACTTAACCAGTTCTCAAGGTTATACATCAGGTGAATCACTTCCCTTTGGGTGCAAGGTTTTTTCTTATATTGTGGGTATTATTTTCTTAATTCTCATTCTCATCATTGTAGCTCAGCTTGCTCTTTTATTAGCATTGACATAGCAGACTCGGGCCAGGTTGCTGGGTACCACATTCTGTGTTCTCATGGAAACCAAAGGTCACTGGCACTGAATCCAAAGCACTCTGAAAGTCCTGGCTTTTGCAGTCCCCAGCCACTTGATGGTACAGCAATTCACTGTATAGTGAATTATCTTTGTGTTTCTGGGTCAGGGAAGGAGAGGAAGTAGGGGAGATGGAAGTGATGGGGCAAGGAGAAAGGAACAGAGGAGGGGATCACACAGACAGAGGTATAGAGAAAGGCTGGGGAGGAAGAGGCAGACAGGAGGCAGGGTGAGTGCCAGAGGAAGGGAGATGATGAAAAGGGGGTCTAGAGAATTCGGCGGTGAAAGCAGGTCAGACCCTTCCAGGTTCTAAGCATGAGTGTCATTCACTAGCTGGGCAAATCACTTACTCCCTCAAACCTCACTTTGTTCATATGTAAAATGGGATAATACTACCTTCTTCAGAGACTTGCAGGGGTAATTCAATAAAATTAATGTCACATATGTAGCACTTGAAAAATGGTAGCTGTTTTGAATCAGTAGAAAGAGGCAGGAGGTACCCAGGTGCCTCAATGGCGCAGAATGGGATCTGCTAACTAGTGTCTTGGTCTAGGGTTTCTTGCCTTTGGGAACAGGGACTGAGGGGCTCCGAGGAGAAGGCATCACCCCCACAGTGGAGGCCACAACAAACTGCTCTAAAGAGGAGGCTGACCCAGCCAGCCCCGAATCATGACCAGGTCCCGGTGCCCAGCCCAGTGGGGTCACAGGCTCCCTCCCTCCCCTGAAATGCCAAACTTGGCCAGTGCCCACAGCCTGCATCCAGGAGCCTCTTGACCTTAGCAGAGCTGGGCGCCTGGCCCAGACCTCCCCTGGGTCGCTGGCTTCCTGCTGCAGACAAATTCCTGATAGAGCACAGCTGTCCCAGGCCTTGCTGGACTCTTAATGGGACGTGAATGGCCCTTTTACCAGTGTGGGCTGGGCTTGGTTTTTGGAGCTGGGTGGAGGAGCCTGTGGGAAGGGGTGTGTGGTCAGGATGGTGGGGGCTAGGTCTGGGCCAGGACGGGGGCCACTTGGAGGTGTGTGTGTGACCGGCAGGGGGTCAGCCTCTGCAGGTGCTTGTGCCTGACCCCGGCATAGCTGTCTGGAGGCCAGGTAACCATGGCAACAAGGACCCGAGTGTGAGGATGGAGGGTGTGACGGCAGCAAGGGAGCGGCTGAATAGTACACGTGGGACTGTGTGTACCAGGCTGAGGAGGGTCAGATGCCCCCAGAGCCAGCACTCCCTACTTCCTCCTGACACCTCTCAGGTGAGAAATTCAAGTCATTTCAGCCTCCTGCCTGACCCTTCCTCAGTCTCCATCACACTGTCCTTCAGGTCCAGTCCTCCTTTTAATACTGTTTTTACTACGAAATACTTAAGGCATATAAAAGTATAGATGATAATATATCGAGGACTCACTTAGCCACTGGCTTTCGAGATAAAACACGGAAGCCCCTAGTGCCCCTTCTCTGATCCTGAACCAGTTCCCAGACATCCCGCTATAAGGCTATAAGATTTTGCTGTCTGACATTTGCATGATCTCCACCGTACTTTGACTACACATTCCTTAACCAGGCACAATATACATTGTTTTCTGTCTTTGGAAACGTTAGCGCTGTCCAAAGGAACTCTCTGTGATGGTGGCAGTGCTCTTTATCTGTGCCATCACAGACGGTAGCCACTAACTGCATGTGGTTTTCAAGCACTTAAAATGTGGCTGGTGTAGGAATTGTATTTAAATTTTAATTAATTTACGCTTACATAGCCCCATGTAGCTAGTGGCTACTGCACTGGACAGCATGGGTTAGATCCTCCTGAAACTTGGTTTTTCCCTTCTTCTCCTTCTTCCTTCCCTTCCTTCGTTCCTCTTTTTCCAAGGTTTCTTGACATCAAGGCTTGGAGAGCTTTCTGCTCATTTTCCCTGCTGCAGTTTTCTATTGCATGAACACACAGCTGTCTCCCTATCCATTTTCCTACTCATGGACATTTAGGTTCTTTCCTCACACCATCCCCCCCACTGCCCCAAATACAAAGGATAGCACAGGAATCATTTTTGTGCATATCTCTGCTCGTCTTTCCCAACTTCATTTCCGGTGCCCATGGGACTGTGACAGACAGACCCATGATCCTGACCGGAGTTATTGCAAGGCCTCGTAGCTGCCTGCCTGGCTCATTTCTGGACCCCACAGCCCCATTCCTCCCCTGGCATCCGTCAGCCGCCCAGCCAGGACGACTCTGAGACGCCACTCTCCTCCTGTGTCCTTCCTTCTGGGGAACTTGAAGGCTCCCACCGCACTGCGTCTCATGTCACAAGCTGGCCCTTCGCCCAGGGCGTGCAGTGTTTGCCAGCCTCCTAGTCGTCTGCACACATCGAGCTGTTCCATTGAGCCGTCATTTTCCAGGCAAAGCACCCATTCTGGAATATATGTCTTCCTGTCTCTCATCCACTAAAGTCCTTTCGCATCTCTGAAGGCCCGGCTCAGGCCTCACCTTCTCTGAGGTAGTTCTTATCCTGCAGCATTCGTTCAGGAAACACTCACGAGGAGCCTGTCCTCATGGAGCTCACAGCCTGGCTTTCGCCAGTGACTCCGGCCCACTCCCATTCCCCACTCCCAGCTTTCTGCCATTCCTCTGGCAACTTAGCATGGATGAAGCTTCGTAATCCAACGAGGTGTGGGTAAGGTCAGTTATGCCAATCACCTGGTGGGCACTGTCTTCCCAATCAGACGGGCACTGCCAGCCTCTGCCTCCACGGCTCTCCCTTTTCTGGGTTTCCACTGGTGGCCACTCTCTCCACTTTCTGATGGGGACGATCTTTACTGTTTCTTTGTATTATATCTCCATTCTGATTTCAGTCAGATGTGGAAACGGTTCCTTCATGTGGCTCTGCAGATCTGTTCTGATTCATCTTGCACTGATATGGTTTAATTCTCAGAGAACATCTTACTTTCCAGTATTTAGTTCAAGTGCCCTTTACACTTGCTCCTGTGTCTCCACAACACAAATTGTACTAAACCTTGAGGGGTTGGGACCATATTCTTTTCTGTAACCCCGAGGACATTTGGGGGAAAAAACCTGACACATTCAGCCAGCCCTCGGTGCTCTGCGCAGCTCGACTGGAGATGCCAGGAGGTTGGCAGAGGACAGATCTGCCGGGCACTGGGGCTCAGGCAGGAGTCGTGGAACCTGAGAGCCGAGAGGTATCTTCGGGGCCAAGATAGTTCTCTCAGAGGCCTCCTGAGTATGCTGCTGGCAGGACATCCGTGTAGAGTTTCGTCCTCAGACAGGGAGGGATCTGTGTGGGTGGAAGGAGAATGTGGCTGACTCTGTCCACACGAGCTGCCTTAGGGAACCAGAGGGCAAGAGAAAAGCACAGGGAGCTGGGAATGGGAATGGGTTCAGCTGAGAAGAATGAGCGTTGTTTTTTGTCCCACAAATGCGGGCCAGACAGGGCGGGTGAAAGAAAGTGTTAAATGTGGGAGTCAGCAAAAGAGGATGAGGGAAGAGCTTAGTGGGAGGCTGTGAGGGGACATCTTTAGGTGATTTTTTTTAATGTATTTTAAATTTTCATTTATTTGTCTGCGCTGGGTCTTAGTTGCAGCACGTGGGATCTTGGTCGCCTCATGCAGGCTCCCTGTTGTCTCAGTAGCCCCACAGCATGTGGGATCTTGGTTCCCTGACCAGGGGAACTGCGTACCCTGCACGGCCCTGCAAGGCAGATTCTTAACCACTGGACCACCAGGGAAGATGATTTTTACCGAGGGTTCAGAATGGAACTGGGCTAAGGGAAGCCAAGGGGAGGACTATGGAGCTGGGTAGGGAGCAGACAGACAGTATTTCCATAAACCTATCAGGACTGGTGGTCAGGAGCACTGGGGTGGGCGCTTCCACTCCTGACTCAGCCATCAACTTCAGGCCTCAGCTTCACTTCCTCACAGAAGCGGAGAGGGGACTAGAGAAACTTTGGGGCCTGGTCCGGCTCTGCCTGTGATTTCCAGATGGCTTTTGAGGTTGGGGGAGGGCCGTCCACAGTGAAGAGTAGCAGCTAACTGTGAGAGAGGTCTCAGCTGAGCATGAGAGGAAAACAGGAGAACACGCCGAGTCCCTGCACTGGGCCCTTCACATACCTGGTCTCAGGTGTCTTTATACTGATGCTCTGAAGACAGGACTAGCTGCACTGGTTTAGGAATGAGGAAGCCAAAAGCAGAGAGGTCAGTGGAACTCCCCAAGGTCACTGTCCTAACAAGCCAGAAGTGGGATTCCTACTGAGGCCTCTGGCTCCTGAGTCCCCAGCCCTTTCATTTCATGGAGAAGTCCTTGAGGGGCGAGGAGGCCCTGTGTGTGGGTGTGTGATGGAGTGGTTGGAAAGGAAGGGATTGAGTTGGCTTCTAATGTATTTTCTTACATTTACTAGGTTTTCATTAACTTAGTCTTCAGTACATTCACTTGGTGGGGATGGAAATGAGGAAATTTTTTTTTTAAACAAGAGAAGATGGAATGTGGTAGGCAGTTGAGAAAATATGAATTCCTGATCAGGGCAGAGTGAAGGGAGAAAGTCAGCTTGAGGTCAGGGAGGAAGAGTGAGAGAGTCTCAGCTGTCTGCCCAGTGGGGAGGGTCCTCAGATAAGAAAGCAAAGACGGGGCTTTCATGGCAAGCACTAAGCGAGTTGCACAAGTCAATACATCATTACTATGGTAAAAAGTTAGCATCTGTAAAATCTTAGTGGGGGGTACAGACACTGTTACAATTGAGAACGTACTCAGATTATACAGAAATGAAGATTTGGCCAGAGCTACCATGTTAAGCACGAGACATTGAAAAGAAATGACAGAGTAGCTGCAGAAATATATGAAAGAGAAACATGCCTGTGATCGATGAAAACCAAGTCTAGAAAAAAAAGGAACCCAAGGAACAGAAAAAGTAAATCCCTACAGCATTTTGAGCTACAGAAAAATTTAACAACAACATGAATTCAAGAAGCAAGCACAGATGGGATGACAATATTTAGGTTGGTGCAGATGTAATTGCAGTTTTGCACTGCTGAAGTTTTCAGTTGGATACTGGAATACATTCTTGAATAAATGTGGTTATGCTATACATTTTAATTTGCATTTCTCACCTTTTTTTTTTGCTAATGACTTACTACTTGCTGTTTATTTTATATGTATTTTAGATTATGGAAGTGATGTTAGACAAGCAACTTTGAGCGATTTTCTTATTTGAGTTCAAAATGGTCATAAAGCAGCAGAGACAACTCACATTTGGCCCAGGAACTGCTAACGAATGTACTGTGCAGTGGTGATTCAGGAAATTTCGCAAAGGAGACGAGAGCCTCGAAGAGGAGGAGAATAGTGGTCGGCCACTGGAAGTTGACAATAACCAACTGAGAGCAGTCATTGAAGCTGATCCTCTTTGAAACAAACTGGAAAGGTGAGAAAACTTGCTAAGTAGGTGCCTCATGAGCTGACCGAAATCAAAAAGATTATCATTTTGAAATGTCTTTTCTCATTGTATGCAACAACAAACCATTTCTCGATTGGACTGTGATGAGTGACAGAAAGTGGATTTTACGTGACAACCTGTGACGACCAGCTCAGTGGTTGGACCGAGAAGCCCCAGAGCACTTCCCAAAGCCAAACCTGTGCTAAAGAAAGTCATGGTCACTGCTTCCTGTCTGCTGTGGGTCTGACCCACCACAGCTTTCTGACTCCCAAAGAAACCGTTACATCTGAGAAATATGCTCAGTAAATTGAGACGCACCAAGATGTGTTTGAGCCTAGTAATAATGATGTAAAATTTATAGTCTGAAATCGTAATTACATTTGCACTAACCAGATGTTCAACCTGGTTTTAGAAAAGGCAGAGGAACCAGAGATCAAATTGCCATGATCCACTGGATCGTCAAAAAAGCAAGAGAGTTTCAGAAAAACATCTATTTCTGCTTTATTGACTATGCCAAAGCCTTTGACTGTGTGGATTACAATAAACTGTGGAAAATTCTGAAAGAGATGGGAATACCAGACCACTTGACCTGCCTCTGGAGAAACCTATATGCAGGTCAGGAAGCAACAGTTAGAACTGGACATGGAACAACACACTGGTTCCAAATAGGAAAAGGAGTATGTCAAGGCTGTATATTGTCACCCTGCCTATTTAACTTGTATGCAGAGTACATCATGAGAAATGCTGGGCTGGTAGAAGCACAAGCTGGAATCAAGATTGCCGGGAGAAATATCAGTAACCTCAGATATGCAGATGACACCACCCTTATGGCAGAAAGTGAAGAGGAACTAAAGAGCCTCTTGACGAAAGTGAAAGGAGAGTGAAAAAGTTGGCTTAAAGCTCAACGTTCAGAAAACGAAGATCATGGCACCTGGTCCCATCACTTTATGGCAAATAGATGGGGAAACAGTGGAAACAGTGTCAGACTTTATTTTGGGGGGCTCCAAAATCACTGCAGATGGTGACTGCAGCCATGAAATTAAAAGACGCTTACTCCTTGGGAAGAAAAGTTATGACCAACCTAGATAGCATATTTAAAAGCAGAGACATTACTTTGCCAACAAAGGTTCATCTAGTCAAGGCTATGGTTTTTCCAGTAGTCATGTATGGATGTGAGAGTTGGACTATAAAGAAAGCTAAGTGCCAAAGAATTGATGCTTTTGAACTGTGGTGTTGGAGAAGACTCTTGAGAGTCCCTTGGACTTCAAGGGGATCCAACCAGTCCATCCTAAAGTAGATCAGTCCTAGGTGTCCATTGGAAGGACTGATGCTGAAGCTGAAACTCCAGTACTTTGGCCACATGATGCGAAGAGCAGACTCATTTGAGAAGACCCTGATGCTGGGAAAGATTGAAGGTGGGAGGAGAAGGGGACGACAGAGGATGAAATGGTTGGAGGGCATCACCGACTCAATGGGCATGGGTTTGGGTGGACTCCGGCAGTTGGTGATGTACAGGGAGGCCTGGTGTGCTGCAGTTCACGGGGTCACAAAGAGTTGGACACGACTGAGCGACTGAACTGAATAGAAAGGAAACAAACTGTTGGCATTTCTATAAAACAAGCATATCAAAAATAACATGAAACTAAACAGATATGGCTGAAAAATAAATTGATACAGAGGGAACCCTTGAGATATTCATGGTAAATGAGAAAAAAAGACAGGTATTAAAGAGAGAGAAGAGGGACTTCCCTGGCAGTCCAGTGATTAAGATGGCTTCCATTGCAGGGGGCGTGGGTTCAGTCCCTGGTCTGGGAACTAAGATCTCACATGCCACACCAGGTGGCCAAAAAAAAAAAAGGAGAGAGAGACAAGACAACAGTCATAAAAGATCAAGACAATGAAACAAAGGAATAAAGACAGACTCTGAAACAGAAAACCTAACAAATGAAAAAGCATCCATTTTAAGGAAAATACAAGACATCTTCCCCAGGATGAAGACCGGAATTGCCACTCAAAAGAGCACACCTTGTTCCAGGAGAAGCTGATAAAGAATAAGAAAGAATTCTTCAAGCACACAGATGAAGAAAAAGGAGAAGGAGAGGAGGAGGGGAGGAAGAAGAAAGAGGCAGGTGAGGAGGGGAAGGAGAAGAAAGGGGAAATCTTAGGGTGGCCCACCTTGTTCCTACGAACAGTCAAGCTGCCAAATGACAATGGAGAAATGCCTCCAAAGTTCTAAGCAAAAGAAAGTGTGATGCAAGAATACTTTACTCAGCCAAGTTGTATTCAAGCATAAAGACCACAGAAACATTCTCAAACGCAGAAAACACAGCATTTATGAGCCATTCCCTGAAAAACTTAACGATGATTCAGCCAACCAAGAGTTTAAAAACAACTTAGGAATGAAGAGTGATGGTAAAAGTACTGCTGATGAGTCACAAATCAGTTTAAATAGAAAATGAAGGCTAAATAATTCTGGGAAAGATGGTTTCAGAGCAGAAGGAAATTCAACAGTGATAATACCCATGTAGCTGTAATTCATACAGATTGAAAAGTAGAGGAAGAGATAAGGTTGGAGAAAGAATGAGCTATTTTTTCACCTTCAGAACCTTGAACCATATCACCTAGAAATGAAACTTTATTAAGAACAGTTCTAGTTTCTCATAATCTTAACTTCAGAGAGGTTTTTAAGGAATCAATTTTTTGTGTGGGGGGAAAGAGATGTCTTCTTCACTTTCTTTTTCTTCTATCATAATCATATATAATTGATGTAGCCTTTTTATTCTTTGGTATGACTGGGCCCATTTTAATAAAAGCATTTTTATCTAACCTTCTAGCTAGGAATACCCTAGGGATGCCTAGAATGCTGTCAGTAGTTATGTCTGGGTGGAGGTTTCCATAACATCATTCAAACTGTCTTCAATACTTTAAAAGAAAATGAATCATTTTTACAGAAATAATAAAGTCATTATTCTGAAAAACTAAGATTGGTGAAATAGCTATCTTCAACATGCTGTCTAGAGGCTTGTCAGCTTGATTTAGTAAGAAAGCCTAAAGGACGTGTCATGTTGAAGGAATGTGCACTAATACAATGGAATTCCAACTGAGCAAAAAGGACATATTGAAGCTTAAAAATATCATGGGATAAGAATGATAACTTGGAAGTAAAGACAACCTGGATGCAACTTGATCTGTAGAGTCAATGCAGTTTCAATCAAAATTCCAGCAGGTTATTTTGTGGATATTGACAAACTGATTCTAAGGTTTACATGGAAAGGCAAAGGACCCAGAATAGCCAACTCAATATTGAAGAAGAACAGAGTCAGAGAACTAACAAAGCTGGACCTCAACACTTACCAAAGTCGACAATAATCCAAATAATTTGGCATCGGCAACACAACAAAGATCAATAGAGCAGAAGAGAGCCCAGAAACAGATCCACATAAACATGGCAAACTGATCTTGGACAAAAGAGCAAAGGCAATAGAATGAAGCAAAGATCGTGTTTTCAACAAATGGTGCTGAAACAAGTGGATACCCACATGCAAAAAAAAGAGAATCTAAACCCAGACCTAACACCCTTCATAAAAAATTAACTCAAAATGGTTCATGGACCTAAATGTAAAACATACAACTATAACTTTTATAAGATGACACAGGTGAAAATTAAGTTGATCTTGAGTATGTGAGTGAATTTCTGGATATAACACCAGAGGCATGATCTGTGAAAGAAACAACTGATAGGCTGGGCTTTATTAAAATGTTGAATTTCTGCACTGTGAAAGATAACATCAAGAGAATAAGAAAACAAGCCACCAACTGGGAGAAAATGTTTATAAAATGTATGTTTGATCCAGGACTGTTATCCAAAATATATGAAGTCTTAAAACTCAACAATAAAAAAATAAACTACCTGATTACAAAATGGGCCAAGGGCCTGAACAGATACCTCACTGAAGAAGATACACAGATGGCAAGTAAGCGTGTGAAAAGAGACTCAACATCGTATGTTGTAGGGAATTGCAAATTAAAAGGACGGTGAGAGAATTTCCTGGTGGTTCAGTGGTTAAGATGAGGCACTTTCACTGCCATTGCCTGGGTTCAACCCCTGGTTGGGGAAATAAGATCCCACAAGCCACACAGTACAGCAAAAAAAAACACAAACAAACAAACAAAAAAAAACAATGAGGTATCACAACTATGAGAATGGCCCAAATCCAGAACACTGACAATACCTAATGCCGGTAAGGATGTAGAGTGACTGCTGCTGCTGCTGCTAAGTCGCAATTATTCCTGGTGGAAGTGCAAAATGGTGCAGCCACTTTGTAAAAGTCTGACAGTTTCTTACAAAACTAAACATTACCCTTATCATACGAGCCAGCAACCCTGCTTTTTGGGTATTTACCGAAAGGAGTTGAAAACAGGTCCACACAAAAAGCTGCGCACAGATGTTCACAGCAGCTTTACTCAAACTGCTGCTCAAACTTGGAAGCAACCAAATAGGTGAATGGATAAACTGTGACACAGTCAGACAATAGAATATCATTCGGTGCTAAAATGAACTGAGCTGTCAAGCTATGAAAAGACACGGGGAAAACTCAGATGCATATGTCTAAGTGAAAGAAGCTAATCTGAAAAGGCTACATATCGTGTGATGGATGTAAACTACGTGACATTCTGGAAAAGGCAGAACTATCAGTGCTGTTCAGTCACTCAGCTGTGTCTGTTTGTGACCCCATGGACTGCAGCATGCCAGGCTTCCCTGTCTATCACCAACTCCCAGAGCCTGCTCAAACTCATGTCCATTGCCATCCAACCGTCTCATCCTCTGTCATCCCCTTCTCCCCCGAACCCCATGAACAGTATGAAAAGGCAGAACTATGGCAACAGTAAAAAGATCGGCAGGGAGAGAAGGGTTGAATAGACAGAGCAGAGAGTATTTTTTAGGGCAGTGGAACTATTCTGTATGATGTTATATTCTGTATGACACTATCGTGATGGGTACATGTCAGTATGGGTGCATGCTAAGTTGCTTCCGCCGTCTTTGACTCTCTGTGACCCTATGGGCCATAGCCAGCCAGGCTCCTCTGTCTGTGGAGTTTTCCGGGCAAGAATACCCAAGTGAGTTGCCATGCCCTCCCCTCCAGGGGATCTTCCTAGCCCAGGGATCAATGTCACGCCCCTTATGTCTCCTGCATTGGCAGGTGGGTTCTTTGCCACTAGCACCACCGGGGAAGCCGACACGTCAGTATACATTTGTCCAAACCCACAGAGTGTAAAACACCGAGAGAACCCTAATGTAGGTGGACTTTGAACTTTGGGTGGTAATGTGTCAGTGCAGGTTCATTGATTTTAACATGTACCACTGTGGTGCAGGAAGTCAATAGTTGAGGGAAGCTGTGCCTGTGTGAGGGTAGGGGGTATACAAGAACTGACTTTTTGCTCAATTTTGCTAAAAAAAAAGAGGACAAACTCCACAGTCTGGATGTTTCTAGGAATTATGGACAGTCCAGTAGAGGTGGGGCACAGTAGATGAGCAGGGAAAGCAAAGGAAAGAAGTGGAATGAGACTGGAAGGGCCAGCCAGGACTTCCTATCTTGTGGGTAATGGAGAGTCACTGAAGGGTGCTGAGCAAGGAGGTGAGGGAACAGATGCTTTAGAAAGGTCCCCGTGGCAGCTAAGTGGATGGTGAATTGGGATGGTAGGGAGTACACGAGAAACAAACAGGGCAATTACTGGCTGAGTCCAGGAGTGAAACAGCAAGGTTCTAAACTGGGGCTGGGCATGTAACAAGGAGGCAGAGGGCTCCGGAGCTTGGTCCTGAAGAGAAGTAGAGGCTGGGGAGGGGAGAGAGACTGCACTGTTGTTTTGTACACGGTGAATTAGAAGTGCTTTGGGAGAGAGCTGATGGAGATGAGATCCCGATGCTTGGATTGACAAGTCTAGAGCTCAGGTGAGGAGTGGGCCTGGCCTGAGCTCATGGGTGACTTGCCCATGGGTGGAAGGTAAAGCAAAGAGCTGAGATCTCTCCCATGGAGGAAGCAAAGAGGAGGATCCAGGGGCAGACTTGTAGGGGAGACTAATATTTCAGAGATGGGTGGGAGGTCCTATAGAGGAGACGAGTGGAAAGAGGAGTCTCAAGAGGGGAGCAGTGGTCGCACAGAGGCCAGGGGAGGGAGGGGTTTTCCACAGGTCAGTGTCAAGGGCTATAGAGGGGTTGAGGAAAGAAGGGGCCTGGTGATTCTGCCACCTTTTTACATGGAATCAAGACTTACTTCCTTTTTCTTTTTTTTGGTTGAAGTACAGTTTTCAAGCAGGTTAATGAATAACATTATGGAACGCACTAATTTTCAAAGAACATACATTAGACTTGGCACAAACAAGAATGAATATATATTTTTTAAAAACAAGCATTAAAAAAAATTAACTCTAGACTCCTTGACTTATAATCCAGATAATCATTGAACAGGATGTGATTTACCAACAAAAGAAGAGTTGAATACATGATGGCATATTAACACCATAGAGTATTATCCACTAAAAAGAATGGATTAGAGAGCTATGCCAGTATGCCAGCTGACTTGAAGGGAACTCTGTGAGGTATTGAGTAAAAAAAGCAAGAAACCTCAAGTGCCTGTAATATGATCCCACTTTTGGCCAAGCAGTGACAAAAGTCTTGTGATTTCTGATTATAATTACAGAGAACACAGAAGAAAGAGTGGGAAGATATATGGCGGGATATGGCTGTATACGTATTACATTCGCCTGACCAGGGAAGAGGAGGGATGAGGTGGGGGGAGGGACAAGGGTGCAGCAAGTCATAAAATAAAACAGGGGACGTCCCTGGAGGTCCAGTGGTTAAGACTTCATGCTGTCAATGCAGAGGGCCTGCATTGGTGGAGAAACTCAGATCCCACATGCTGTACAGCACAGCCAAGAGAGTAAAAAAAAAAAAAAAAGAAAATTATTTTTTAAAAAACTGAAGAAAAAAGAGAATACTAAATACTATATAGGAAATGGCCATATTTATGCATTTATATAAAATTGTGCATATAGCACAAAGAAATTATCAAAAAAGAATGAACACACAAAAATGCCTTAAATCTGCAATGGAGTTAACCGAGTGCTGCGAGTGGCCTCAATCGGGGGGCCTGGGGGTGAGCTGGCGAGGGCACCAGCCAGTGAGGGGGCCTCGCTGTCCTCCTGCGAGGACCAAGGACACCTATGGGTGAGGCGACACTGTGAGGGCACCTGGGCTGTGTCCAGCCAGCTGGGAGAAGGAAAAAGGCGTTGAGGGTCTCATTTGAATTTGGGGCAAAGTGCAAGAACAGGGGAGAGTATTAACAGGAGGACTGAAATTTGAGAGTTCATGGGAACAGGAGATCAGAAGCCATTGCAGGCAAAGGGTTAGAATGGGGGTAAAAGAAGCATCTGTGAATGTGAGCGAGGGCAAAGCTCAGTCGGATGTGAGACAGGACCCAGGCTGCGGTGGACAGGGGACCTGGAGGCCCACAGCAGAGGCCTGCCTCAGAAGTAGGATGTGACTATCAGTCTCCGAGTTGCAGGAGAAGAGAAAATGGGAAACCAAAGGATGACACCAAGTACAGGCCAGTTCTTATCAACCAACATACACACTTTTAATTGCAAAAAGTAAAAATTTTTGTCACATGAAACCTTAATGTACATACATTCTTTACGAGTTTGCGGTACTTTAAGTTACAATCAACATTCCACACTGAACACAGAATAACATCTTAGACCATTCGGAACCCACGTGGCTGGACAGGTGTCCGCCCCTCTGCTCACGGGGCCCCCCTGGGGCCCGCCACCCCTGGCTCCCCAGAGAGGAACTGCAGCCATTCTGGATCCCGTCCCTGGTGGTGGCAAGGACTTTGCCGAGTGCCTAGTTCCCGTTCCCTTCCGCCCTAGGTGTCTGTCACTGACCTTCCCGCGGGAAGGACGAGGAGGAAGAGACCACGGCCAGCGTTTTTCTGAGGATGAGACTATGGAGAGAAGTTTGGAGGGAAGGTCATCTATGACGGAGGCTGCACCTTCTCTGGGAATGATGGCATGTGTCCACCCAGTTCCAGTCACCAACTCTCACAGGTAAGCGTTTGTTCCTGAAATGGCTGGAAGTGTTCTGAGGGGCTGAAGCTTGAAGGCTGGGACCCTGCTGAGCTGTAGGTCAAGGTGGCTTTGCAGGCTGACCTCACCTCCCCCGCAGAGCCATGGAGAGGGATAAGGAGGTAAATTAAGCCTGGCGTGAAGCGGATGTCCCAACTCTCCAATTTCTGTCTGAAACTCAAAACTAAGCTGGTTTCCTTTCTCAGCACGGGTGTCTACAGCTATGGCCCACTCTTGGATTGACGCTGGCTGACAGACAGACAGACAGACGCATGAAGGCAGCAGTGGCCTGTGGGCAGACCCATCACGTCTGGACAGTTCCAGGCCTCCGCTTGGGAGTTTCGTAACATCTCTTCTCTCCAATATTCTGCAAAGATCTGGATGTCTCACAGTCTCGAGAGAGGGAGACATGATGGGTGTAGTTAGCTCTAATGCTGAAATTATGCAGGGCAGGAAAACCAGACACAAAGCGACCTGGACGACAGACGAGCTGGCTGGAGGCCTTCTCACCAGGGCCAGCACTTAAGAGCCATGCCGCGCCCAGGGCGGGTGGACTCAGACGTGGTGCACGAGGGAGACCACCTGTCCATCTTCTCTTGAGATGCTTCTGCAGAAGCAGCTGCAGGATATGGAGGGGCTGATGGCGACAGAGCACAAACTTTCCATCTGTGACAGAGCTCGCTCTGTAAGCACCTCACCTTCCTAGCTGCCTGGCCCTGACGTGCATCAGCTCTGGACCCAATATCCATGGGTCCGAACGTGGAGAGATTCTCAAACCAAAATGCTATTTTAAAGCACATCTCTGGCACTCCCTTCCTTCAACCAACTTTAGTGGTTGCAAAAGCTGAAATGAGGAAGTTAATGAGTGTGGAACTTATAAGTCAGGAGAATTTGTCTTCTAGCAATAGGAAAACTCAAAAGTCTAAAATATTCCTGTTTAATAACTGATTCTCAAAAGGTAGACCAGATCGACTCTCTCCCTGCACTAGTTTTTTTCGTCTACAACCTGGCCCCTGCTGGGTGAGGATTACATGAGAAGCAAACATCTACTCTGAGGGTTTCAATTTTCACTACGGAAGCCACTGGCTAATGAGCAAAACTGCATCCAGACTGTATTAAAATGACTGAGGGACTTCCCTGGTGGTCCAGTGGTTAAGACTCTGCTCCCAGTGCAGGGGGTGTGGGTTCAATCCCTGGTCTGGCAACTAAGATCCCACATGCTATGCGGTGCAGCCAAAAAAAAAAAAGGAACACTGCCTATATAAAAAACATAAAATGACTGAGGCCATCACCTGCAGCTAAGGAATTATTTTGTTTTAAAATTGCTCCTACACCGAGGCCTATGCTGGGTTTTGGAAGAAGGGGATAGAAAACCATGAACTAAAACAACAAGTGATGTAAACTCCAAGGGGACCCACAACTGGAATTGGGCTGAGTCCCTCTGCTGGTCACACATCTGGAAACTTGCGGTGATGGGAAAATGGCTGGAACGTTCACTCCTAAAAAGCGCTTTCAGATGGGGACAGGGGAAGGGCTTTTCATAGAAGTCATCTGTTAGCTTCTCTCCATTTCTGTCTCAGTTTTGAAAACAAACCCTGGAGAGTTTGTGGCTTGCTGACCCTGCCCCTAGGTTCTCCCACTCAGCTGGGCACACCAGAGTCAGCTAGACCCACGGCTTTGTTCCTGGGCACCACTCTGCACTGCAGCAGGAAGACACTGTGCTGTGGAGCCAGCCATCGACTGCCAGCAAAGGAACTGTCCTCGGCCCCAGTTTCTTTACTTGTAAATGAGGCTCTCATAGCTGCTTCACAGGACTGGGCAGAGATCAGAGAAGATCACGCGTACCCAGATACTCTGAAGCTGGAACGGACTATTTCATTGTTAAGAAACATTGCTATGGCTTTCTCTCAGAAAATGACCCCAAATTTGTCTATTTCATAGATTGTTTCGTTATTTCACCAAAGAGGCAGATTCTGTTTTCATAAACTATGGTTAGTTTACTCTCTCCCCCTGCTGAACAAATTGAGAGTGCGTAGAGGGTAAGTTCTACTTATGTTCTTCATGAACCAGGACAGAGGTAGTGTTCTTTTCAACATCCGACTCTTGGAGACCTCAGGACACCTGGATGTAATGCCTCAAACTGAGGCCAAAGCAGCCTTTCTCCCCAGAGAGCTGACTTCTCCCGAGAAACACAGTACATGAGTTTCACTGCCATGTCACCTCTGGGTAAACACTCAACAAACTTGTGAGCAAGGACCTCTGTTTAAAGCAAGCCCTGTGGCTTTGTCCTTAGGGTGGTGGTAGACACGGGGATTTCTATGGCCCCACCTGCCCCCTGACCCTGCTTCCTCATCTTCATGAGCCTCCTTCCCACATTGGGTCATATGGAGGAACTTTTGCTGCTTCCACGGAGGAGCTGAGAGCGAGGTGAGCAGGGGTGACCCTGCGGCACCCTCACACAAAGCCTTGGGTAACTAGAAAGGAACTAGCTGGTTACTTACTGACCACTGACCAGTCAGTGGTAGATTCTGCTTTTCAGAATTACCTTGAGAAGGTGGTACATTACTTAAAAAACCTTCTTTGAAGAATTTCACCCCTAACATAAATCTACATTCAATTCTGAACGGGACAGATTTTAAGTAAAATGAGTAGTGTACACACGGAAAGTTTCTACTTATCTGCTGCCAGACCGTTCTTTGTTGAAGACAGCGGACAGCTCTGGGGACCTCCCACAGGAGGCCTCAGAACACCCCCCCACACACAAGGTTCTTTCAGTTTTAAGTTGAAGAGGGCATTTTATGATCATTTAAGCTGTGAAGGGCTGGAGTAAAATGGGGAAGGAACACGGGGTAATTCATAAAAACACAACGGGGAATTTCGATCATCAAAACAGTTGCTTTGCTCCTAAGGAACCCTTCTCTTTTGTTAACCCAAAGGGCCTAATTTAAGAGAACTCTGAGAGACCTCTAAAGAACTTGTTTACGTATCACCAAGGGCAAGGACACTGCAAAGGCTCTGAAAGTATGCACAAAGCTGGCCTCTGAATGGTCCCTCTGATTTAAAACCTCTTAAATTGTAACTGCTTAGCAGCGTGCCTTTTATACGGGCATGAAGTTTTGTTTATCCTGTGTTACTTCACACATGGTACTGATTCTTTTAAGCAAAAATTCCCTCAGGTACAGTTCATCCTATTTTCACTCAAGTCCGTGGAGGAGGCTCTGAGCGATATGAACCCTCCCTGTCCTTTACAAGCCCCTAAACAGGCCATTCAAGCACACACTGATCCTCACTGATGCTCATGAGATGTGTAGACAAAGAGGGCCTGGGACAAGGTGCAGAGGTGCCTCCAAAGGATGAGGAGGACCCCACAGTGAGTCCCACCCTCTTCCCCCACCACTGTCTGCCTCTGGTCTGTAACTCAACACAGCAGACACCCCCACTGTCTGTCTGATTTCTGCAGTTTAGAACCAGGGGCTGTAGCATGGTCTGCTTCTTTTCCTTCAGCCTGGCAATGGCATGATCATGGGCCAGATATTTAACAAAGTCGATAAAGGAACAATAAAGGGGGAAAGGAAACAAAAAAAGAGTGTCCTTATTTGTACACTTAAGACATACAGAAAGCACTCGGGGAAAACAACGAGCAGAGCGAATCGTCCAATCAAAAGGAACATGGTGTTGTATTTTCACAAGAATTAAAAACACCTCACCTTGGTTCCCAGTACAGAGTCAGAGAAATCATTTCAAGACAGAGAGTCGCACAGTCGCACGGCCAGCTGACCAGCACTTTGCGTCTGGAGTTCCTTCCCTAGCCACATGACAACATCACTTTGACACATCTGTAAAACATCTTCTCTGCAGAAAGTCGGACCCTAAAGATCAAACCCGGGGAGGCACCCTCTCCCTGGGCCAGCACTCTTAACTCACCCCCCTCTGAAGACATTTGGTAAAAGCAACACGGCTGATGAGAGCAGTGCTGCCTCAGCAGTAAAGGGCTCTGGCTGGGCCAAGGGAGGGGTGCGGGGAGCCCAACTGCTGAGAAGCCGGCCAGACAGGCGAGGGAGCAGGGGAGGGAGGGGGAGACTGAGAACCTGACCGAATAGAGGAAGGTATTACCTTAGGAATTACCACTTCAATTACAGTCAGGCTCTGACCTGGCATCGGAGACTCCAAGAGCCACGCGCACTTGGGAGAGAAGTGCACTTCTCGAGTGCAGCTTGAGGTTATTTGATCCTTTTCACTGGTTCGAGATTCCACTGTGCTTGGGAAACTGCCATGACTTCTTTAACCCTCCGTGGCTTTCCAAAAGATGTGCAGGGTGGTGTTACCAGGGAGATGGGACAGGCAGGCCCACCTGGCAGAGGATGGCGCTGAAGTCAGGACCTGCTGACTGCCCTCTCGTGGCCAGGAGCCAGCAGAGGAGATCATGCCATGCAAGTGAGGGAGGGTACCAACCCTGCTCCCTGCCTGAAGGCAGCCTCAAGGCTTTGGTGCCAAGGGGCTGGGCAGAGGCCTGTCTCTCATAGACAGGTATTGGTGGCGGAGTCCTGGCCAAGCGGCTGGGCTGGAAGAGCTGGGAGGCCCAGGCTCTGGCCTTTGCCTCCAGCACACAACTGGCTCACACACGCATGCACGGGAATGGTGACTAAGTAACCAACCCCTGGAAAGTGGTTTCATTGTTTTTTGTTTTTATTCTCCCCGTTTCGATCTGGTCTTCAGCTCTCAAAGCTGTTCCTTTAGATCTGTGTCCTATAGCTCTGACAGGGTGGTTCCATCGCAGACGACCAAAGGCTGGATCCCTCTGGCCATGATGTAGACCTTCCAGTGGGTGGCACCAGCGTAGCCTTGAAGGGAGACAGCGACAGGAAAGCGTGTAAGTGGTAGGGACTGGGCCGACTTGTGGGCACGAGCTAGGCGGGTCTGCAGAGCTGCCCTCAGATTCACCTACAGCCTCAGAGGCCATTCCTGGTCTGGAGGTCTGTGAGCTCTTCCTAGCATAAGTGTCCCCAGCTATCATCAGTCCTCTCTGTAAACTGACATCCAATGGGTTCATCCAACCATGAACCAAAGTGTTTCAGCGTCACCCCTCACCTGGGTAACTGTGAATCAGTTCGGCAGGTTTACAAAAGCAGGATGTTCTAGATACGGCTGATGCATCTGTGTGTGCTAAGTGGCTTCATCTGTGTCCGACTCTGTGCGACCCTATAGACTGCAGTCCCCCGGGCTCCCGTGTCCATGGGATCCTCCAGGTAAGGATACTGGAGTGAGTTGCCAAGCCCTCCTCCAGGGGATCACCCCAACCCATGGACCGAACTTGCGGCTCTTCCATCCCCTGCGTTGGCAGGTGGGCTCTTTACCACTAGCAGCACCTGGGAAGCCCCAGGTCAGGCTGATGCGCGTGCGTGTGCGCTAAGTCGCTCAGTTGTGTCCGACTCTGTGCGACCCCACAGACAGCAGCCCACCAGGCTCCTCTGTCCATGGGGTTCTCCAGGCAAGAGTACTGGAGTGGGCTGCCATACTCATCCAGGGGATCCTCAAGGGGATCTTCCTGACCCAGGGATCAAACCCGCATTTCCTGAGGCTTCTGCACTGCAGGCAGACTGAGCCACCAGTGAAGCCCCAGATAAGGTTGATATGGAGCATCACTTTTTTTCAGCAGAAAGACAGGATGGGATCTAAGGGAGGCCAGGGCACCCCGTCCAGCTCTCCTGAGGTTATACACAACATGGTCTCGTTATAGAACAGCCAGATTAACCCAAACCAATAACTTCCTAAATTGCTTTCTGCAAACAGTAGCACTCTATAAGACAGTCCAGGGCAAAAAGGGTTCCATGGTCAAGTAAGTTTGAAAAACACCAGATCCCTCCAGGGCTTTTCAGAGCCTTCTGTACACTAATGTGTACTGTGTTTCAACAAGACAGGCATTTCCCAAAGACAGTGACTCAAGAGCCCTATTTGCCAAGGGTCTTTCCCAAGGGCTGTTTTATGAACCCAAAGGTCATGACCTGTATCATTTAAGCATTGCTATCTAGGAATGGGCTCAAAAGGTAAAATTAAAAAACTTTAATACATCTGTAACTGATGAAAAATTTTCTAGAGAAGGATATACCACTCATCTTTAAACTGGGAGCACTGACTGGAATGTAACCTCTGCTTGGTGACTCAAGAAAGATCACTATGAGCCGTGACTGTACCATCACGGCAGGTAACATGGGCTCACCAGCGTCAGCCTCTGACGCTTGACACCCACATCACTCTTGAAAATGCCGTCCGCCATGGGTTTTCTGGTGATCGTGGGCACTGTCCTCTGAAGCCAGCCATCATGGGATAATGCTTATTTTGTCAACAAACCCAGAATCTGCTTGACACAGTGCTATTCTTGAGGGTCTCTGAGGTGCAGGAGCGGCCATCTGTTTAACAGCCACTAAAGTTACTCTCGTCCACTGTCAGGGTCTGCCTTTCTGTCCTCATTTTCCCCTGCGGCAGCTGCAGCCATTGCTTCTGTTTCTGCCGCTGCTCCCTGAGTCCACTGGCCTCCCCAGCCCTCCCCACCCCCAGCCTTCTCCTGACTCGCCCTCTTCCCTGGTTCTCATCAGCCTCCATCCCTTCTCCACATTCCTATCACGTTCTGCCCTTCACGGACACTGCCAAGCACAGGGCTTCTTTCCCTCCAGTCAGCAAGCTGGCTGGTCACAGAACGACAAGGATCAGTCTCTGGATTCTGGGCCATTCCAGACTAGCCACACCAGCCTTTGATCAAAGAGTCAAAGCTTCTTTGATCACTGCCAGTCACCCATCTTTTTTTTTTTCTTCCTTTTTTCCTTAATTCTATAATTGGCACTCGGGATGCTTGTGGGAGCTGAAAACCTGGAATTTGGATAACAAAAGTGTTTCTGTAGCTGTCTGAACTGTCAGGCATTTGTAGAACATAAGACAGAAACTTTTTCAAGCACAGCTACACATTCCAAAACCAGAATGCCATACAGACTTGTGCAGCATCACTCCACTACAGAACGACGGGTTTGGAGTAATTTCCACACAAGAATCCTCTTTTCTTGCAGTAATCCTCAAGGGCCAGGCCAGCTGTTCTCCATTATCGGCTAAATGCTTAATTTGAGCATTGTTTTCATTTTTAAATTGAAATTTAAGTTATGAAACTTGGATTAAAGTTTGGCAGTTTTCAGTATGCACCCTACCTCCAAGTGAGGTGAGAGGTTTCTAGGGACTGGGGTCTTCCAAATAGAAAAACTTAAAAGAAATAAAATTGGAAAATCAGTCTGGGCTCTGTCAGGGAGTCAGGGCTCCCCTAGGTTCTGTGAGGCAAGAAAAACAAGAAGGGCAATGGTGATGCTTGTTGATTTATTTTGCTTCTGCCAAGACAGTTCTATTGTCAAACTGCCAGTGGTTGATTCAAGTCTGTTTCTTCGGAACCAATTTTTAGATGGTAAGGCACAGAACAAGTCACAGTCAGGAAATCATGGAGCCTAGGGCGGGTCATGACTGTGAGGCTGTGACCAGACTGTGGGATCCACAAAGAAGGTAGTATTTCCTTGTGTGGCTGTTGCCCTTACATACTGCTTGAATTGTTTTACTAGCAAACGGGGCACAGAAAGGGATTCATCAAATCTGAATTGGACCTCCTCTGGCTTGACTGTGTAAAAGGAGTCACTTAAAACTGACGCTTTACCTAACTGACCGCTGGGCCTTGGAATGGTCACCTCTCCTCTCTTGGTCTCAATTACCTTATCTGCAAACAAAGTATTGCTCTGAATATTTTCCATAATAATTCCTCCTAATCTGAAATCTCTAAAGCCAATGGACACATGCATTCTAAATGTGCATATGACCCATTTCTCTTTGCTACATTTTCTTAGTACTTATCATTACATCTAAGCATAAATAATTGACCTTGCTAATAAAAAAAGCTATTTTTGACTTTAATAAATATTTGTAAAGGCAATATTTAATTTTTAGAATGCTTTTTTGAGTTAAACACTAAAAAGACCCTGTGGCTGACCCTGCCCTCTGGGGGCACCACGTACCGATGTCGCCTGGCTCCAGTGGCATCGCCACGGACTGGCAGTGGCTGCGGCACTGGAAGGGCGGGAGGAGCTGCAGCATGGCCTCCCCGCTGCCGACGGTGAACAGGTCATGCATCCTGTGCATCTGGAGGAAAGGACACAGGGGAAGGAAAGGAAAACCAAGTCAAATCCAGGGGCATGGGAGAGGACACAAAAATTCTTACACATGTGGCTCTGGGTTTCCTAGCAGCCTAAGCAAAGAGGAAGACAGAACCAAGGATAAAACTCCCAATTTTGTTCGAAAGACAAAAAACAAATTAGTTTCTGCTAAGCATGGCATCTCCCTGTACTGAGGCTAAGGGAAGATTTCTATTTTTTTGGCCATGTTAAGGGGGCATGGGGGATTTTAGCTCCCAACCAGAGTTCAAATCTGCATTCTCTGCCATGGAAGCTCAGGGTCTTAACCACTGGACTGTCAGGGAAGTCCCATGGTAAGATCTCTTCTAGGGTTTTTCTTAAAGAGACATTGTGTAGTTTTGTGGGCAACATCTGCAATGATAGCCCTGCAGCAGAAATGGCTCAAGTTTCATAATTCAATTTCTAGCCATAGTTTCCAAGCAGGTCATAGGCAAAATATCTAATTGTGTTTTAACAAAAGTCTCGCAGGGGCCAACATGTGGTGGTCTAAATATGCAATCATCTGAGGGTCTGGTTTGATCCAGACAGTCTGTATATCCTCTGGGCAATGGTCTGTGGAATATTATTTCTTACTGTCAGACTATTCAAGAGAAACGGACAGCAGCAAGTTCAAGTTTACAATTTTTTGGCAAGACCCAGGTGAGCAGATACATGATGCTACTGATTAAGGACTAAAGTTAAGATCAGCCTCTGATTTTGAAAGCTAAGGATGTACAACTGCACAAGTAACTACAGGTCTCTGAGGGCATATGGACTGTAGTCGCCAGCTCCTCCATCCATGGAGTTTTCCAGGCAAGGAGTATGGCAACCCAAAGGAGTGGGTTGCCATTTCTTCCTCCAGGGGATGTTCCTGACCCAGAGAACAAGCTGGCATCTCCTGCATCGGCAGGTAGAGTCCCTACCATTGAACCACGAGGGAATCAGTCCTGCTTCCAGCGAGCATTAAGTGCAACCTGCTGTGTGCTTGGGGTTTGGGAGGGGCAGGGAACAGAAACAAAGGGATAGGGTGCTCTTGGTCAGACTTCTCCTTCTGTCTAGATGGCAAGAGAAAACCCCAATCCCTTATGCACCCTTACAAAGCAGGAGTCCGAAGTCTGACTCCTTAGGCCATGTCCTGTTTTTTTCCTACCATTTGGGTCCTCTGGAGCCTGAGAATGTGGTCCTGCCTTCTCCTGCCTCCCAACCCTGGTCTCCCTGTTGCTTCCCACAGGCCCTGGCCATGACTCTGTGTCCATAGAAACGCTTCGAGCCACAGCAACTGCTGCTGTAGTGACAGAAGGAGGACGAGTGTCTGGAGCTGCTGTGACTGACAGAAGCCCTGTCATGAGCAGTCTTTAAAAAATTCCAGAAGACCAAAAATTAAGCAGACATATCTCTATTTCACATAGGCCTGAGAGGGGCTGGGACCAAGCTCCTCCACATTGAGGATGAGGAGAAGCAGGCAACAGGATGGACTGGGCCAGCCCTGGGCAACATCGTGGGGTGGGTGCAGTGGGCCTTGGAGCCCCTCACCTCTTCCCCCAGGGTCTCCCAACAATGGGACCCCACTGCTTATCTTTTATCCCAAGGCTGCCTCTTGGAATCTGGGCCCACAGACACATGACTTTTCCAGGGCCCAGGGATGTGGAACAAGGGTGGAGTAACGTGGCTGTGGAGAAAGGAGAGCCTGGGCCAGGGTGGGGAACAGATGCTCTAAGAAATCAGACTCTCAGAATTCCTGCCTATTTGGGCCACTCCCCTCCCAAAAACATCCTTGAGAACCACAACAAGATATTCTGACAGGCGTCTGCAGAACTCTGTATTTACCCCTTTGGCTGGGCTCCCTGGTGTCCCTGTTCGGCAGACTGGTGAAATTAAGATTCAAGTGGGAAAACCCAAGACAGTGATAAAAGCCCTCACCCATAGTTTTTTCATATATCATAATTATGAAGATGAAATCATACCAGGGCCCCGAGTTCTAGCCGAAGGCAGCAGAATAAACTTCTTTAAAACCTGAGGCCAGAGCCCAGCACCTCCACCCTACAGCTGGCAGGCAGAAGTTCTTACTTCTAGACAAAATGATTGTTTTTTAAAGGCTTTGAAATTCCTTTAACACGATTCAGCACATTTGGACCCAAACAATAGTGTCAGGAGGTTAAAGACACAACCCAGAGTTGGTAAGGGTCACAGTTCAGCAAATTTAATTTTTTAACAAAGGAAAATTCATCCTTTTAATTATTCCAAACCAATCCAGACTCAAAAAGCTTCCTCAGGGTTGAGACTCAACAAAAGAGCAATTCAGAGAAAAGTAAACAGACACAAACACAGAACAGCTCTGCCCAGTCTGCTGGCCCCAGAGGTATAAATGTGGGCTCACGGGTACTTGGCCACGGATGGAGGTAAGAGGCAGTACCACACACTGCCTCAGGCACGCGCTTGTCAACCCTTCTGTTCCCAAACCACGCTCCCAAGCTTTTTGCTCTCCCTTTTTGCTCTCCATCTGAAGCTTCTCATTTGTTTATTTCTGGGGAAAGCCAATCTGGGAGTGGAGAATGAGGTGAGACCTCTTATTAACTTGCTGTGTCCTTGGGCAAATCATTTAATTTCTCACAGAATGAGAAACGTTGGACTGTTCATTTACACACTATTCGTTCACAGTCTGCCTGCTCTCTACTTGGAGGTAGAGAAGCCCAACTACATGCTCAGGAATCTTTAAACTTGAGGATTCTACTTCCTTTAATGTAGAAAGGTAGCTTGCCCCCAGGTGTTAAGGGCAGGAAATAGATCTGCAAGGTCACTAGACTTTCTGGAAGCATGCCTTCAGTAAAAAGTCAGGCTGCTGCAGGTGTGTTGGCAAGCAGTAGGAAGAGAGAACTCCAGATTCTGTGGGTGACCCTTCAAGTCACCCTCTGGGAAGGCTTTGATTTTGACATCAGCCCAGGTACCAAATGAGAAAAATTCTAGATCCAAATCTTCTCAGAATTTCCTACCTTACTCCCCACAACAGGTTCTGGTTGAAGAAGGAAGCATTTTTTCAAGGAGGCTTCGTTTGGAAACGGCAGATACGTGAAAACAGGGAAAAGCTCATGTAAAATGTGTGATCTGTTCAGCGGTCTTCTCCTGTAGAATGTGTACAAGAGGGAAAAAGTAGTTAAACTGGGCAACCGAGCCCAACACCATGGCTAAAGGGAGCTCGGCGAGGGTGGGAAAACTGTGGGTGGTGGGTGAAGAGGGAAAGATGTCAGGACAACAACTGAAGTATTCAGTCCATGAAGAACAGTCATGCCGAATCAATTAACTGAAACATCACACACACACACACACACTCACTCACTCTACAGCCACAATTTGTCTTGTGTGGGTGGGGTGTTTATAAAATCCAGCTAAAACAACATATAGAGGGAGAAAAGAAACACTCCATTCATTCTCTCTTGGCAAAGAGACTGAAGTAACAGCAGGCAGGGCAAGAGAGAAGGGAGGAGGGAGGCAACAATCATGACCCTTTTGAAGTGGAGCAGTATGACGTGGGAAGCCTGTATCAGCTCGTAAACGCAGTATTTGATCATGCAAATAAACAGCAAATTTAAAGAAAGGCAGAAGCAGAGGAGCTACACAACAAAAAGCCTGAAAAAGCAGTTTTAATCCTTTTTGGAATGATTCTAGAAGTAAACTTGCGTTCCTTTTATTTGTTGAAAGCAAAGTTCACCCCCAAGAAATGGCCCATGTCGTCTATCAGACCCGAGAAGGAACAGGGAGATAGATGCGGGTTTCAGTGTTGGCTGGGTGACCTTAAGCAAAGTACTTAACCTCTCTGTGTCCCACTTTTCCTGAACTGAAAAACGACAATGACAATTCCGACTTCCCAGCGCTATTATGAGCATCTCCAATGAGTAACAGACACTAAGCACCAAGGCATGCTGCCTGGCAAACAAATGCCACAAAATAACCTTCCCTTTTATTCTTTGTGCTCTCTCTGCAGTCCTCAACACTCAGGACCCACTCAGCATGAAAGCAAATGCTAAACACTGCAGTTAGAAGTGAGTGATGCTTCTATTAGGCAATCTCGGTGTCCACCATGGTGACGCCCCTCTCGACACATCTCTTCAACTCATCTCCTTCTCTCCATCAGTTTTTCAACACTCTGCTCTGGGGTTATCACTTGACTTGGAGGGTGTGGTGCAAAGTTTACACAGTGCCGGGCATAGCAGGTCTCGGCAGCAATTAGTACCGTTTTTACATTTGGTCTGCCTTCTTTCTGTACATAGCTGGGTGCCCCTTTCCGCACTCACCATGGATACGGAAATGGGAACCACCGTCCAGGAAAGCAGCGCCACCACTTGGTGAAAAACCCTTCGGTGAAGCCTTCTGTCACCTCCGGATACTGGCACAAAAAATCCTGAAGCCCCTCAGTCGACAGGGACTGTCCCGTCTTGGGGAGGCAGAAAACAAAAGTGCAACAAGACAACACGGAATTACTTATCAGGAATGTCCCAGGGCCTGATGTTTTCTAGCCATTGAATGGGTTACGAAGGCAGTGGGAGAAGCAGTCTTTCTGCATACCTTGATCACTTGAGGATGCAGTCTCTCAAATTTCCTTGGGGTATCTTCCAGGAGCATCACCTGGAGGGGTAATTTCTGGGCACAGCCAGTGCAGTTGGCAGGGATGGGGTCCGACTCATTCTGCTCACAGTCATTTGTCCGCCAGGGGTCAAAGTCTGAGAGAGGAAGGGATGTGGAGAAAGCAGATACAGCGGGTGAATCCAGGAGGCCCAGCAATGGAGACAGAGAGGCATAATAATTTTAAAAGCTCACAGTGATCACCACGGACGACCGCTGAAAAAGTACAAATCAAATAAGTTAACCCTCAAGAAGGAAACAGAGAGCCTAGCTGGGGACAGAGGTGGAGAGGGGAGGTGCTTCTCTCTGTATACTCTTCTAGGCTTTGTGGAAAATATTTTTTAACACGTACAAGTAACTCCTAAGTCAAATCAATAACTGAAGTCAGACAGTTTGGAGAGCTGTATTTGTGACATGGGGTTGGAGATGCAGTTCTTTCTTTACATCTCTCGACATGTAAACACCAACAGGTCTGAACCGGCTACAGCACGTGGGGGAGGGGCAGGCAGGCAGGGTGGTCCCACTGCCAGTGATGCCAGCATTTCTCTGATATCCTAGACCCTGAGCTCACAGGTACAAGGCCGGGCCAGGACGGCTCTGGGAAGGAAGAGTGAGAAATGGGTGCAGAGAGAAGGGATGGAGAGGACAGATGGGACTTTTCAGGGCCCATCTGTGGAATAAAGTAAATGGCCTCTGCTCATCAGCACTCTGTCCCAGTTCGGGGGAGGGGAAAGGGCTACTAACTGGCTTCCAGCCCCAAGGACTGCAGGGTGGTCAGAACTAGAACACCCCACTCAGGCCCTGATGTGAGAGCTCGCTGGCTCCCCCACACCCTACTCTGGTGGGTCCTTCTTTGAGGGGTTGGCTTTGTTTCTATGCAGCCCTTCTTGGTTTTCTCTGCGTTCCTTCCCTTTGAGACTATTCTGTTCATAATATTATTGCATTATGTCTTGTTTGCTTTCTGTTCCAGTCTGGGTTTCATCTGTGTTCTCTGAGATATGTGTTTGTGATAGATCTTTAATGTGAATCCAAAATGTTTCACCAGATGGTTTCTGATCAAAACCCAATGAAAACCCAATCAGGAGAAAGCCTAGAACAAAAGACAACAGACAACCGAATGTGGCTGAAAGGAAACCAGTTCTGTGAGCCAAGAAACAGACGTGGAAGCTGACTCTGAACACAAAATATTTTCTGTAGTGAGCACAAGGCAGGAGTCTGCAGGATAAGGAACACTCACCAGGGGAGGGCAGTGCGTGTGCTCAGCGCGTCCTGAGCCCGCATCTCCTGCTGACAGACCCTGTGTCTCCCGCAGGCAGCACCACCCACTATTCTCACCCCCAGGGGGAGCACATGCCGCAGCATACAGCGATCACCGCAAGCCTCCAGGGGCAGCGGAAAAACCTTCGGTGGCACCTGTTTTAGCGGCACGCTGAGGCTGCAGTTACCCCTTTATTTTCCCTTCTGGAGTATTTTCACATGTTCCTTATTAGAAGTCAAATATGACGAACTCTTGCCAAAACACAAGAACTCCGGGTAATGGACATACAATGAGGCATAAGTAATCGTGCTCAACATGTGTTCATTCAGTCCTGTCTGACTCTTTGTGACCCCACGGACTGTAGCCCACCAGGCTCCTCTGTCCATGGGATTCTCCAGGCAAGAATACTGGAGTGGGTTGCCATTTTCTCCTCCAGGGGATCTTCCCAACCCAGGGAGAGAACCCACATCTCCTGCATGATAGGCAGATTCTTTACCACTGAGCCACCTGGGAAGCCCCCATTGCAACTTATGTTGAGTCAAATTCAATTTAAAAGTCTTAATTCTCACAGAAGATGCCAAAATAGAGCCCTGAGGCAACATACTATGTTACAATTATACAGCGTTTCAGTTTCCAGAGTACTGGGGGGGGGGGGGGGAACTAAGGTGATCAGCACCGAGCCCAATATGAGTTGTATTTCCGTAGGTAGTATACTGTTTACTCTTACCATGTAATTATTGAGCAGGCATCACTATTCTGCTTTTATAGATGAGCAAACTGAGAGTGAAGGCAAGAGGAACCACCACCCAAGGGGGCGGGGTGGGAACAGCACAGAGACTGCTGAGGAAGACAGTGATGAGGGCTCTAGGGCTTCCTTCTAGGAAGGTTATTCTGACTAGGGTGTCCTGGAAGAGGGAGGCTGGGAAGAGGCAGACCCAGTCATGCTTTGTTTTTATCCTTTTACTGGGGAGGGAGGAGGTATATGGTGATGAGAGGGGAAATTTAACAGCAGTCTAACTGAGCCAGTGACCTTGGGAAGAAAGGGGTGATTCCAGAGGCAGTGATGACAAAAATCCATGGCTCTCAGCAGCACTGCTGAGACCATCTATACAGGCTGAGATGGTCCAAGAGCTCTTCATTTAAGGGAGACACTGGAGGGCTGCAAATACTTATTATCACATTTTTCTGCAGTAACATGTCATATTCCAAATGAGTCCATTAATTATGACAATCGTATCAGGAGTGAAGTGCTGGGAGAAATTCTGATTTATACAAAGGTGCTTCATGGGCTGTGCTTGTGCTTAGTCACTCAGTCATGCCCGACTCTGTGACCCCATGGACTGTAGCCTGCCAGGCTCCTCTGTCCATGGGGATTCTCAAGGCAAGAATACTGGAGTGGGTTGCCATGCCCTCTTCTAGGGGATCTTCCCAACCCAGGGATCGAACCCAGGTCTCCTGCACTGCAGGCAGATTCTTTACCCGCTTCATGGGCTAGTAGCAGCAATTCTAAACCTAAGAGTATCAAGGAGTATCAAGAGTATCAAATTCACTTAATTTAGTTTTATTCTGAGCTTTAGGTATTCTTGGGATTTCCAGGTAGAGATGCTTCAACAGCAGGTGGAGGAAGAAAACCCAGAGAGGAAAAGAAAACAAGAAGAGAATACTAAAAAGAGAATTTAAGAAGGTGGCAGAATACAAGACAGAGATCTCTCAACATGTAAACACCAGCAGTGTCCTTATATTGCGTCTGTGCGTGCTCAGTCGCTTCAGCTGAGTCTGGCTCTTTGCGACCCTGTGGACTGTAGCCCACCAGGCTCCTCTGTCCCTGGGATTCTGCAGGCAAGTATACTGGAGGGAGTTGCCATGTCCTCTTCCAGGGGATCTTCCCCACCAGGGATCAGACCTGCATTTCCTGCACTGTAGGCCAATTCCTTACCCACTGAGAAACCCTGTTCTTACGCTACTAACCATAATCTTTTAAAAACAGAAACGAAGAATGATCTCATTCATAATAACTGGCAAAAAATTTAACAAAAAAGGTAGAACTATAAAATTTTACTGAAGGATATAAAGTAAGACCTAGATAAATGACTAAATGTCATAAAAATATCAAGTCTACTCAAAAACACATACACATAAATTTAATACAACTGGGTAGAATTTCATCAGAGTCTCTTATTGGTCAAGGTGGGGATGAGGCAGGGCTGTGACAACTGCATTCTAAAGTCTATCTAGAAAGAAAAATGTATGAGAATAACAGCAGGCAACAATCCACCACCTGCCAAATTAACTCTAGGAGATGTTTACGTGCCCAAAGGCATCCGGGGGTAACAAAAATGAATTATAAAGTATGGTCATGCTTATAATCTATGCGGGATACACCTTTAGGCACAGGTACAGTTAGAGAATGTAGCAAGAGCCTCGTGACAGACCCTGGGCATGTGGCAGACCCGAGGACCCTCACCTCTGACTGCTCATGGCTCACCTCTGTGCTGGGCAGGAGGAGGGCAGGTCTGGAGGCAAAGGGCACTGTTCTGTTCTGTGTAGATAATATGGACAAGCAGTCCACAGAAAAACAAATACAAATGGCCTAAAAACACAACTGAAAAGACATCCACCTTCACTGATAACTAAAGAAATGCAACTTAAAGTGAGATACCACTTTTCAGTCACTTGACTGGCAAAACAATGATAATATCCAGGGTAGATGAGCAATACATGTTAATGAAAGTTACACACTGACATAAGTTTATGAAGATAATTTTTTAGTATTTATATTAAAATGTAAATGTCCATGCTTTCTGACCCAGGTATTCTACTTCCAAGAATCTGTTTTACAGAAATAATAGTGAAGTGTTAGTTGCTCAGTCACGTTCGACTCTTTGCGACCCCCTGGACTATAGTCCGCCAGGCTCCTCTCTCCATGGGATTCTCCAGGTGAGAATACTGGAGTGGGTAGTCATTCCCTTCTCCAGGGGATTATCCTAACTCAGGTATCAAACCTGGGTCTCCCACATCGCTGGGAGATTCTTTACCATCTGAAGCACTGGGGAAGCGCCACAGAAATAATAGTACACGTATATGAAAGTATGTGTACATGAATGTCCCAAATCTTTTTTTTTTTAACAGCAAAAAAATGTAGAAACTGTTATTAAGCAGTCCTCAGACAATGGAATAATATAAACTCCCGAAAAATGTGTGTTCTGGGTTGAACAGTGTCCCCCCGCTAAAATTTAAGTCCTTCTGGAAGCTCAGAATTTGACCATATTTGGAAATAGGTTCCTTGCAGATATAATTAATTAAAGATGAGGTGATACTGAAGTGGGGTGGGCCCTAAATTCAATCTACATGCATTCTTATCAGAAGAAGAGAGGCTGCATGACAACTCCCAGAAGGGAGATGGCCATACAGAATTCTGTGGCCACAGCTAAGGATGCTGAGGACTGATGGCAACCAGCAGAACCTGGGAGAAGCCAGGGATCCATCCCTAGAGACTCTGAGGAGAAGAGCCCTGGAACACCTTGATTTTGGATTTCTAGCCTCCAAAACTGTGAGAAGATTAGTTTCTGTTGTTTTAATTCACCTGACCTTTGATACTTTGTTACAGCAAACTTAGAAACTAATACAATGTGCCTAGCCAAAGATATTTACATAAGCCTTCCTTGTGTGTGTGAATCAAAAAACATTTTATATTTATAGATATAAAGTATAGCAATCTGCACAGCCATGTAAAAACTCAGAAGGATGGATGTGTATTCAAATTATTACCAGTGGTTGCCTGGGTGGAGGAGTTGGGAGGGATAGAGGTGAGAGAATTTACTTCATTAAAAATGTATTTTTGGATTTTCCTGGCAGTGTAGGGGTTAAGACTCTGTGCTCCCAATGCAAGGAGCACGGGCTTTATTCCTGGAAGAGAAATAAAGATGCCACATGCCATGTGGCACAGCCAAAAAAAGTTTAAAAAATATATTTTCAAAAATCAAAATCTTATGTCTTTTTTTTTTGTCTTCATATATGTTTTATGTATTTTCCAAATAAAAATGTCTTTGGAGGGAATTCCCTGGTGGTCCAGTGGTTAGGACTCTGAGCTTTCACTGCCAAGGGCCCAGGTTCAATCCCTGGTAGGGGAACTAAGATCCTGAAAGCCATGCAGCACGGTGGAGAAAAAAAGGATACGTGTATATGCAGAACAGAATCACTCTGCTGTACAGCTGAAACACAACATTGTTAATCAACTATGCTTCAATAAAAAAAAATTTTTTTTACGTCTTTGAAGACCATGAAGACTCAAACGGAGAGTATTAACTTTTAATGCAGAGTTTAGTGATCTTGGAAGGCAGGCCCCTGAAGAGGTACCTGGCAGAAGAGGAACCTGGGCCAGGGTGGTGGCCAGCCAAGGAAGAGGGGAGGCGATGAGGACAAACAGCCCCCAGAATGGAGCAGTTCATGCACTCCACCTGAATTAAGGGGAGCCTGCACTTAAAGAGGAAGAGCTACTCTGGACTTCTCTGCAGTCTTTGTCACCAAGATGGATCAAGAATGTGCTCATATTTGTTTCAGAAAGGGATTGAGGAATGGCTAAGCAGTGAAGTGACCAGGAGGAGGGGGGCTGTGTACAGTTGGGGCTCCTTCTCCCCTTCTCACAGAATTTCTAACAACAAAAGGAAAAGAGACTAGACTTCAACTTGGCCCCCATCTGTCTGAAAAGGTTTTGTCTGCTGTGTGCTCTGTGAGCAAAATCTCACTCATGCTGGAAAATAGCCAACAGCACACAGCAGACCATCCCACACCACCCTGGTCCACGGCTTTTCTTCCGTTACCGAACACATTGCATCTCGTTTCTCTTCAGCCCTCCTCAGCGTCTGTCCACTTGTCCTCCAGCACCAGACACAAAGGAAGTTGGATGGCAATCCCTAACTTTCTTTTGATTTCCAAGGCTTCTTTACTCAAGGTATCCTCCTTATACAAGCTATGCATGTTATACTAAAAAAACAGTTGTGCCAGAGAAGTCAAACTCCACATTATTAGAGTTCGATAAAAGACAGGACCTGGATTCCAAATTCTCACTGTGATCATGGCATCGTTTCACTGTGTGAGATGTCAAAAACAGTCTTGCAGACAAAACACAGCCTTGAAGGTAAGGAAGGCAGAATCTGTAACCTCCCAGGCTTCTCTGTGAGTTGGGCACCCTGCAGAACGGCAGCGAGCCAGGGCCTGTCAGGAGGCTTCCTGGTGCCTGAGAGTTGTTTACAAAAGAAACGCACCCAGGCTCGCTGGCTTGCTGTGAACAATCGTAACATACTCTGGAATTTGAAGTGGAGAGTCCTTTTACACAGACTATTAATCTGGCAAAAAGCAAAATATATATATATATATATATTTCTTTCCAGGAGCACAAACACCTCCCTATGGGTAAAAAGGATAGGGAAGAAGAAAAGCACAAAGTCAAGACCAGCTCCACGATAGCGGGGTGCGGAGGGGGGACTGTTTTGTTCGCTGCTCTGTTGAGAACAGTGCCTGGTGTACAGCAGGGTCTCGATACACACTGACTGACTGACTGAATGAATGAATGAAACTGACTTTTCAGAAGATTTAACGATAGGATCGGGCTTCCTAGGTGGCACTGGTAGTAAAGAATTTGTCTGCCAGTGCAGGAGATGCAAGAGATTCGGGTTTGATCCCTGGGTCGGGAAGATCCTCTGGAGTAGGAAACAGCACCCCATGCCAGAATTCTTCGCAGGAGAATTTCATGGGCAGAAGAGCCTGGTGGACTACAGTCCATGGGGCCGCTGAGTGTTGGACACAACTGAGTGCACACACACACAACAATAGGATTAAGTCCATCAGGAGAAAAAAAATCAGATGATCTGAATTTGGAGAAAAACCTCAAAATAAGAATTAAATAAATATAACCTCATGATTTCTTAGATGTCTCATATTAGAAAAGTACCTAAGAAAAGCCTGAAAAGTCCACAACAAAGCCTCTGTGACATTCACTGGTGTGTGCTCACTGTTTAATCAGGCTATGCTCCAGCAGCTCATTTTGCTTAGCACTTCCGGCTCCCTGGGCATGAGGCAGGGGTGAAGCCTTGACCTTGGCCAGGCCCCATGCAGGAGTGGCAACAGGCCCAGAGGCACTTTCATACACCATAGGGATGGAAAGAACCCAAGAAATCATTTTGCCAACAGCTCTGCTGTCAGGAAGCAATGCGTATGAACAATTCCAAACTGTAGAGTCCATCTATTTTTGTAAGTCCTCCTCGTATAGAAATTTGTCTCTAAATGTGAGACTTCAGCTAAGTTAGTCAACCCCCTTGCATATCAGCTTTCCCATCTCTGAAATATTAACATAAAAATGTTCACTGCCTTATGTGATTGCTGCGAAGACTGAGGAATACAGGGTGCATAAATGACACAGTGCCTGGTATACACACTGTAAGCGCTTGACAGAGCTGTCATCTCTTTACTCTTTTATTTGCAAATAAATAGGTCTGAGCACTGGCCTGGACTCTAAGTCTGATTAGTTCTAAGTCAATAAACGATCTACTATTCCCCACACTCCTTAATATTGGGAGATCCACTTCAACCACCCCTTGAAAGTTCGTGGATACGTAAGGTTCCAATTATGCAGTACAGATACAGAGATGCACCTTCTAACTGTATGTGAGGAACTGTCCCAGGCCTTCTCAGGATATGAGTGTTACAATTAAAAATCAGAAATGCCCAAGGTAAACAAAATAGTTCAGTCTAACAGTCTAGTCAAGGCTATGGTTTTTCCAGTAGTCTTGTATGGATGTAAGAGTTGGACTGTAAAGAAAGCTGAGCACCAAAGAATTGATGCTTTTGAACTGTGGTGTTCGAGAAGACTCTTGAGAGTCCTTTGGACTGCAAGGAGATCCAACCAGTCCATCCTAAAGGAAATCAGCCCTGGGTGTTCGTTGGAAGGACTGATGTTGAAGCTGAAATTCCAATACTTTGGCTACCTGATGTGAAGAGCTGACTCATTTTAAAACACCCTGATGTTGGGAAAGATTGAGGGCAGGAGGAGAAGGGGATGACAGAGGATGAAATGGTTAGATGTCATCACCGACTCAATGGACATGAGTCTGGGTAAATTCCGGGAGTTGGTGATGGACAGGGAGGCCTGGCGTGCTGCAGTTCATGGGGTCACAAAGCGTTGGATACGACTGAGCGACTGAACTGAACTGAACAGGCTGGAACCTGGCTTGTCTGAGGGCAAAGGGAGCAGGCAGTAGATGTGATGTGATGGAAAGAGCGGCAGACTCAAGTTAAGAAACTGAGGTTCAAGTGCTAGTCTGTCATGGGTAATTGGGTAAGCAAGCGACTCCACCTCTCCCAGCTTCAGTTTCCTCTTAATGAAACAGGGGCATGGAAGCAACCTAAGTGCCCATCAAGAAAGGAACGGATAAAGATGTGGTACATATGTACAATGGAATATTACTCAGCCATTAAAACGAACGAAACAGTGTCATCTGCAGCAACATGGATGGGCCTAGAGATCGTCATGCTGAGTGAAGTCAGTCAGACAGAGGAGGAGGAGAATTGTATGATATACCTTATATGGGAAATCTAAATAGAAATGATACAAATAATCTTATTTACAAAACAGAAATAGACACAGATTTATAGAACAAACTTATGGTTGACAGAGGGGAAGATTCCAAGATAGAGATAGAGAATTGGGGATGGACATGTACACACCACTGTACTTAAAATGGAAAATTAACAAGGACTTACTGTATAGCACGTGGAATTCTGCTCACTGTTATAGAGCAGACTGGATGGGAGGGGAGTTTGGGGGAGAATGGACTCATATACATGTATGGCTGGGTTCCTCTGCTGTTCACCTGAACAATCTCAACATTGTTAACTGGATACACACCAATACAAAATAAAAAGTAAAAAAAAAAAACAAACAGGAGTATGTACCAGATCAACTCTAATGTTCCTTTTGAGCTCTAAGACAATGATTTTAGGGAAGGATAAAACCCAAGAGGACAGATGGCAGGGTCAAAATGGATAGAAAGGTAGGAGGTGGGAGATGGAGGTGGGAAGTGGGTAAGAACTAAAAATGTAAATGTGAAGGGAAAACTACAGGTTAATAAGAGAAAGGACTGGGACTTCCTGGTGGCCCAGTGGCTAAGACTCAGAGCTCCCAATGCAGTGGGCCAGGGCTCGATCCCCGGTCAGGATACAGAACCCACATGCTGCAACTAAAGAGCATGCGTGCTGCAACAAAGGCCTGGCACAGCCAAACAGAGTAAATCAATCAGTATTTTTTTTTTTAAAGAGAGAGAAAAGATTGAGTCAAATAGTAAGTCAAGGCTTCCCTGGTGGCTCAGTGGTAAAGAATCCGGTCAAGAATCTGCCTGAAATGGTTCCATGACTTACCAGCCTTGGACTCTCAGGCAAGTGACCTAATCTCACTGTACTTCAGTGTCTTCTGTAAAACAGACATAAAACCAGAACCTACTGCCTAGGAATACTGTAAAGATCAAATGAGCCACCACATGGAAAGCCCTTTGAACAGGGCCTGGCAACTGGCAAGTACTAAAGAAGTCAGCTTAGTTATTTTCTGCTGCAGAGTGGGCTGTTTACATGACTCACCACAGAGTTACCTCATTCACCCTATGAGGAGGATTTAGGGGCAGGGTTTCCTACCCAAGGCTGAAACCTAGAAAAACAAAACCCCACTTCTGTTGCCTTTTGTTCACCGGGTAGGGTCAAGAGGGAAAGCCGCCAGCGGTCGGGAGGAATCCTAACAGCACTGGTGTGGTGCCTGGGGAGTCACCGCTGGCCCTGCAGAGCGTTGGGTGATTGCTGGGGGCACCAGGCCAGCCCTGAGGGAAACGCACGCTGAAGGGCTTTCCTCTGGGGAGCCACACTCACTTTACATTCTCCCTCTATCTACATTTACTTTAAAGGTACTGCTAAGCAGTCCTAACTGAAAGGCCGCTGCTTTTTGGTACATGACAACAGGAACAATAATTTATGTTTTTTGCTTTTCTGGCCCTCTTCTAGGACCAGCAGTTTGTACTTTTTTTTTTTTTTTTTTGGCCTCTCAGGATATGGGATCTTAGTTCCCTGATCAGGGATCAAACCATGTCCTCTACAATGGAAGCACTGAGTCTTAACCACTGGACTCACCAGGGAAGTCCCTGCACTTCTGTTACCTAAGTCTCCCCAACATGTTTCCATTCACCCCTTATTTCATTATGCATTCTTAAGCTTCCCTCCAAATGCTATGCAAAATGTTGTTACATGTCTACAGCTTCCCAGAATTATGAGACACAGGAAAAGAGGGTAACTAATCTCCATTTACAAGTATAAGCAGCTTTGTAGTAGAATCAACAACATTTCAGACCTAAAACCACACCCTTCCGATGCTCTCTCTTTACAAGTGCACTCTAAGGACTCATTTTATTTCAATATGCAAGGCAAAATATTCATTTGGAGTGGCCAAACAACCTGGCTTGTTGAACCTGGCTTGTTGACAAGACACTGATGTTTCTTGAATTTTTAAACTCTGATACACAGAATGAGCAATCACTGTCCACTGACTATGTTTTCTTAACTCAAGAGTCTGTGGAGATGTAGTTTATAAGATGGGGAGAAAGAAAATAAATGCCATGAACCTGGTCCTAAACACTGCAGACTTCCTCCCAGGTGCCACAGAGCAGAAGATGAGCTTCGGGAGGCTGGGAGGGGAAGGCAGGGCGGGGGCTGACGCATCCAAGGAAGCAGGACAGGCTGGCCTCACTGATCAGTGTCCCTGGCTTTTCCCCCACGTGCTCTGGACCTCCCTGATAAAGAGCTGGAGCTCTGTTGATGACATTTCAAAAATAACCTTCCCAATAAACATAAGAAAGTTATATCTGGAATTTAAAAGTCTAAATATATGAGTTGATTAAAAAAAAAAAAAAAGACTTATGAGGTGGGGTTTTTGTTTTACAATGTTCCCTTCCTCTGATTTTGATATAATCCTGGAAACCTCTTCAGGATTTCCCCAAGTGTACAAAAATAGCTTTCAAAGGAGACCCAAACCAAGTGATGATTTTTTTTTTTTTCCAAGTGATGATTTTTATGACTGATTAGGTCTTGGCTTAAAGAGTAGCACTATGATTATAAAGCTTGGTTTCAATTACTAATTTTTTTTTTTGGAAAACATTGAAGAGAAGACTTACTTTTTCAACAGTTATGTTGAAGCCTAAGGTTTCAGAACATAGTTATACAAAAAATTCTATAATCCATTTGTGGTGTTAATGTACATATTCCTTCATACAGGGGAATAAGATAAACAGATAAAATAATAATGACTAAAATAAAATCCCCAAATAATATCCCTCTATTCTTTCTCAAAAAGTAAATTTCAAGTCTTACTGCATTACACTATTTTCAAAAAAGCAACTCTTCAAATGGTCTATCGGACCAGGAATTCCTGTGCTACCACTGCATTGTTACTAAATTAAAATGTTTCTTAAATTCAACTTATTGGCAAAGTTGTATACTTATGAGCACTATGTAAGTGAATCGTGAAACAGAAAAGATTCAACTGAAAGAGAGGGATACACCTAGACAAAAACCTAGCCCAACAGGCTAAGGACTATTAAGGGGTTGGACTCAGATGCTTTTAATAAAGCAATAGCTACTTATTAAAATATCTATTATGGATAAGGATCATAGGAGAGAAAATGGTAAAGATACAGTCAAATCCTTCCTATGAGGAAAAACTCTCATCCCCAACATGTGTGTTTAAGAATTGGGGGGCTTGAATTTGACAACACCAGATGTGTTTCTCTGACAAGTTTCTTCATCCTCTGAGCCTCAGTTTCTCAATCTGCAAAATGGGGCAATAAAACTCATCCCACAGAGTTTTACTGAGGATGGAATTAAATGAGACAATATAGCAAAGTGTCTCTCATTAGATGTCAATAAATGTGACCTTCTTTCTCATGATATACTGCCAAAAAAGCTGTATCTAATAAGTAGTAAATGTAGTATTCTACCTGGAAAGGGTCTGTCTTCATTGCCCCCATGCAGAGGAGCTCCCTTAGTTTCTGGCATATACTTCTTGGTAATGGGCAAAGACACCAGCCGGATGTGATGGATGAGTGAATGCCAGGTGTACGCTCCGGAAAGCACTGGTTCAGGTGCTAATGGGCTGAAAGGTTGAATCACAAAGTAGGCAGTGAGCAAGATTAATCCCAAGGTTATGAAGACCTACAAGGAAAGACAGGAAATGGATTAATAATGGTCCCAGCAAATGAAATACTTTAATGCCAAGGGAAAAAAAAAAAAAAAACAGGCATCTTCTACTACGTCCAATGTGTTTTAAGAACTAATCCATTTTCATAAACAAGCCATTGACATTCACTTCTGAAAGGATTTAAAGCTTGACAACTGTGACAACTGCAAGGCTCACCAAGTTTATATCACGTGGATCAAGGGCCATGTTCACCATTTAAAAATATATGCAAATACAGCTAACCATAAGTACACAGCTTTCATCTACAACACTTAACAAAAGAGTCAAGTTTCCTAATCATATATGGTAACACGGAGTAAAGGCCAACTGACTCAGAAAAACCAAGGTTCAGTGGTGGAATCAGTCAGCAGTAATATCTGGGGAGAATGTTGATGGGCCTGTGCTCTATCTAAGCTATTTCCAAGTCTTTACCTTGTACACAGCTAGAAGGAGGGGATACTGGGGTGGCCCCCTCTGAGGTTCATTCTTCTCCAGCAGCTGTCTGATAAATTTTTCAATTGCCTTCTCTGACATGCCACACTGATGGCCCGTCTGTCTTACCAAATCAACAGTCTCTGAGAGTTTGTCAAAAATGCTGAGCTCATTAGCGGCAAGATCCATGTCTTCCAATGCAGAGTCTCTGAGAGACAGAGAGAAAATAAATGTAAAAAGATGATTTCTTTAAAGTACTTCCTTCTCAAAGTTACATCCTTCAGAACAGTCCTTCTCGGCCACCTGTGGGGAGGGACCATTTCTGTGTTTTTCCCAATCCACTGCTGACCAATTCTTTTGTAAAACATAATATGTCAAGATAATGTCAAGATGTGATACAAATTTTTAAGTGTTTCTTAATTGTGGGTTAGTAACAAAAATGGTTTACAGACCAGCACTGGTTCCCAAACACTTTGAGGAATGCCAGTTAGGAGCACAAAAACAAATCTTTAATGGGACTCTGAAATGCTAGTGCTCAGCCAAACTGATTTTTTAAAAATAAATATTTATTTGTCTGTGTTGGGTCTTAGTTGTGACACTTGGGATCTATGTCGTGGCACGAGAGATCTGTTAGTTGAGGCATGTGGGATCTAGTTCCCTGACCAGGGATCAAACCTGGGGCCCCTGCATTGGGAGCGAGGAGTCTTACCTACTGGGCCACCTGGGAAGTCTCCCAAATGATTTCTGAAACTAATCACAGGAGATCTGCTACAGGTAATTTACTAAAATAAAAAGAAATAGACTATCGAAAGTGTTATTAATCACTTATTTCCTTCCTTTCACATCAAATGAACCTTTTAGCAACACGAGAGGAGGAACTGATCACTGAAGGCAAGATTCACTGAGGAACCTACTGATAGGCCTCGTTCCTGGCTGAGCAAGGATTTCAGACAACACAAAATCACGGCATGGGAGCGCTTCACACTTGGCAGGCTGCAGTCCTCATGCTTTTCTGCAAATAGAATTTAAGACAACAAAGGGCATTTCGTTTGTATTTTACATGTTTTAAAAACCTAAGATCTATATAACTCATTTTAAAATTCGTGTTCTCACAGTTATTTTGAAGTCAGGCCGTTTCACAATGGCCATACAATAAAAGGCAAAAAGTAAAGGCAATATACAATTCTCCCTGGATCACTTGTAAAACAAAGTAAAGCACTTCTCTTTAAAAAGCGCTTGGGCTACAGAACAGTATTCTTCATTTATAGGAGGAAAAAACTTTCCTGGTGGCTCAGACGGTAAAGCATCTGCCTACAATGTGGGAGGCCTGGGTTCGATCCCTGGGTTGGGAAGATCCCTGGAGAAGGAAATGGCAACCCACTCCAGTACCCTTGCCTGGAAAATCTCATGGGCAGAGGAGCCTGGTAGGCTACAGTCCATGGGGTCACAAAGAGTCGGACACGACTGAGCGACTTCACTTTCACTTCTTCATGGGAGGAGAAACAGCCCTTGGGATCCATGCTGTCTTCTGTTGGTTGGCAGTTTTGCTGCTGTTGTTTTCATAATACACAGGGTCCTCTTATTTCACAGATTTCATCCCTGAGGTGTTTCTAACATGGAAAAGCACGAACATAGAACAACTCTATCCCTTCCGTGAGGAGATGCTGCCCTCTGTAGAGCAGAAGCGTCAGGAGGCTCCAGCAGAGGCGGCCGTCTGCGCTGCCACAGGCCAGCACACATCCTGGAACAGCTCCTCCTCGAGCAGCGCCCTAGTCCTCAACTGCCTGCACAGCAGGATCACCTAGAGAGCTTTTCAGGAATGCTCATACCTGGGCCCCAACCCAAGGCTGACCAAATCAGAGTCAGACTTTGAACGGTGGATTAACAGGTAAAACAGATTTTGAGGACTGGAGTGGGGAGGAACCCCACACATTTTAGGGGACACAATCTTTCTCCAAACTCTCTGCCGTTGTTCAAAGGGTTCTTTTTTAAGACCACACAGGGCTTCATTTTAAGGTTCAGGTGAAAGGGTGGTGAAAGTTTATTCTAAAGTGTGTATTTTGGGGAATTCCCTGGTAGTCCAGTGGTTAGGACTTGGCTCCTTCACCGCTGGGGGCTGGTCGGGGAACTAAGATTCCATAATCTGTATGGCATGGCCAAAAGAAATAACAACATAAAATAAAATGGTAATTTTCAACAAATGGTGCTGGAACAACTACATATCCACATGCAAAAGAACGAAGTCGGATGATTCCTTATACTACAGATAGAAATTCATTCAGAATGGATAAAAGACCTAAAACGAGAAAACAAAGGGGGAAATCCTTAGCACAAGATTAGGCAACGGCTTCTTAGACAGGATACCAAGAGCACAAATAGCAAAAGAAAACTACACTGGATTACATCGAAATGAACAACTTTTGTGCTGCCAATGATACCACCGAGAAAGTAAAATGGCAACCTACAGAAGGGGGGGAGGGGGGAATGATATTATTTGCAAATTATATATACGATAAGGGACTAGCAGTCAGAGTTCATAAAGAATTCTTACAACTCAATTATAAAAAGATAAATACCCAATTAAAAATGGGCAAAATATCAATAGATATTTCTCCACAGAGGATATACAAATGGCCAAGAAACTCATGAAAAGAGGTTTAACCTCATTAGCCATCAAGGAAGTGTCTATCAAAACACCAGTGAGATGCCGCCTCTCACCCACTGGGATGGCTATAATCAAAAAGTCCGAGAGTAGCAAGCGCTGGCGGTGGGACTCTTGTGCACTGCGAGTGGGGATGGAAAGTGATGCAGCGGCTTTGGAAAAGCTTGGCAGTTCCTCAGAAACTCAGATACAGAGCTACCACAGGAGCCAGCAGCTCCACTCGGAAGTATGTGCCCCTGATAATTTAAAACAAATACCCACATGAAAACTTGTTTAAGCCACAGTATTCATAAGAGCTCAAAAACGAAAGCAATCCAAATATCCAGGAAAGGATAACAAAATGGATTTCAATAACATTCATATATCAATAATATCCTCAAAATGGAATATTATTAGATAATAAGAAGGAATAAAATACTGACACATGCTACAACATGACTGGAGAAGGCAATGGCACCCCACTCCAGTACTCTTGCCTGGAAAATCCCATGGACGGAGGAGCCTGGTGGGCTGCAGTCCATGGGATCGTGAAGAGTTGGACACGACTGAAGCGACTCAGCAGCTAGCTCTAAAATTCTAGGGGTGTATGACTATTTCAGGAAGTACAAAATGATAATATGATACTGAACACACACACTTCTTGCAAGCTGTACATCCTTCTTCCCTGAGATTCTGATGCATTTCCCGAGTTACCAAAAGGATAGTTACTAATAATTTAATGAAGTTTCTACGAGCACATGGGGGGTCTTGGTAATAAGCTTTCCTTTTGTCTTTGGTAAAATCAGTGGTTCTCAACTAGGGGCGACTCTCCTCCCGCTCCCCCCAGGGGTATGTAGAAAGTTTGGAGACATTTGTAATTATCACGCTTCAGGGGTACTACTGGCATCTAGTGGATGTTAATTAAACAACAACAACAACAAATCTTGTCCCTTTAGGTCAGACTAGCAGAGCAGCTCCCTTACTGGGATCTGTTGAAAGTCAACCCTCAACACAAGGGTTTGTATTAAAAAAACAAAAACAAAGAACTTGTCCCTTAAAAAACAAACAAAGTCAGGGTTAAGCATCAAGTATATTCACCCAGACTGAGTGAAATCAGCTGAAGCTTGATGGCAATCCCTTTCTCTCTAGTAAGAAGGTCCAACTCTGGCAGAAATGAGCTTTGCCACAGAGAGAAGTTTCAATGAGTGAGCTCAACTCTTTTAACAGTGGCTTATACCTCCAAGGGCATAGGCCGAATGACCTGCAGAGTTACAAAAATCAAGGTATCATGCAACACCCTTTCTACACTGAAATGCCTGAAGCCTGGGAGTGGGACCCAGGTGTGGAAGTTTTCAAACCTCTTTCCTGATGATCACAGGCACACCCCCAATCAGGAGACTTTGCTGTTGTACAGTACTTCTCAAGCAGGTGATTCTGCTCCCCAGGGGATGTCTGGAGACCTTTCTGACTGTCAAAACTGGAGGGGTACTCAACGTTTCCCAGTGATTTTTTTTCTTCTCCATGCCAACTTCAAAGTCCCAAGAAGAGGGTAAAAAAAGGGAACAGGCAGGAAAACCTGGAATTTCTACTTTCTCTCATAGTCACAACTCATGTCTTGCAGCAAGTCTCCTAGGCTTGTATTTACTTCTGATCTTGAACAAAACAATTTCTTAGGTAACGGATTACCATCTTCGGTGGTGTGGACACACATTAGTGCACTTGGCAACAGACTGTGAATGATACATTTTTCTCCAAATAAAGCTATACATAAACACACACAAACAAAAACTGTAGGGGGCACTAAAAGCAGCTAGTGCATAAAGACTAAAGCTCTCATGATGCACAGGACAACTCCCCATGACAAAGAACTCAACATGTTAAGATGCTGAGGTTAAGAAATCTTGCCTTCAAGAGCGGCCTGGGGGAGATAAGCCAGGGAGCTGTTAATGTCTGAAGGATTACTTCAGGAATGGGAGGAGGCAACTGACAACTCTGAAGGGATGTTCTCCACAATTCCTTCTCAATCTCAGTCTAGGAAAACATAGGACAGAGCCATAGCTGGTAGAATGACTCCAACAGAACTCACCAATAAAGATGTTTAAGGCAGAAAACAGGATAAGAGGCCAGACAAAATGTACATTTCTCCTTTATACTGTTTAAAACAGAATTTCTCTATTGATATAAATATATCCTGAACACTGATATGACATCACCCTGGATGTCAAATCCAAAGCTGTTTCCCTAAATAAACAGCTATACCATCTAGGCAACTCTAAGATGCAATGCTGACTCATCTAGTTAAAACACAAAAGCTGTATTCAGAAAAAAAGTTTCAAAAGCTTATCTAAATATTTCCCAATCTTCAACTATGGTAGGAACATAGAGAGTACCTAACAATAAATTTTCTTTTTCCACATACTAGGTTCTTTAGTATTATGCTAGCTATGTAGTATGATAATCCATTCTTCAGTGTTATGAATATATTCCATTCTATTTTTTCCAATGATTCTCATTGATTGAAGACGTGTTTCATTAAACCGGAAAAAAATGTTATCATTGAATTGTAATAAAAACCAAATTCCACATTTAAAGGAAAGATGAATGATAAAACATTAAAATGATACAATTTAAAAGAGGAGCAATTTAAAACTGTAATAACTGCTTTAAATTTACAATTAAGGGAATTCCACTTTTTTGTACTCTTATCATCAACGTTCCTCTTTCTGGACATTTCTGCTCATTGAGACTTCATTGAAGAGTCTAGTGTTTTCTTTGTTCTCTGAAAATATACTGTTTTTCTCTCAATTTTTTATTTTGAAAAAGTTCAAGCCTCTAGAAAAACTGTAATAGTACAAAGGATGTTTGTATATCCTTAACTTAGATTCACCAATTGTCAACAAACATTTGGCTATATTTACTTTCTGTCCAACTGTTTTTTTTTTACTAGAACCATTTGAAACTTATTAATGTAACACATCATGAAATCACTTCTAAATGTTTCAACATGTACCTCCTGAAAATAAGGGTATTATTCTACATAACCATCAGCATCATTGTCATACCTATTAAAAGTAATAATTCTCTAACATTACTTAGTATCTTGTCCACGGTCAAACTTTCAAAAAAAAAAAAAAGAAAGAAAGAAAGGCAAGAAAGGCCATACAGCTTTTTAGAAATCTAGGCACCAACCAATGGTCACATATCACAGTTAGCTGTTATGTCTCGTTGGTCTACTTAAATCTACAACAGATGCTGGTGTGTTGGTTTCTGGCCTTTTATGACGCTGACATATTTGAAGCAGGAACCCCCAGATTTTTAAACATATCTCCTCATCTTACTTTTTCTAGTTTCTATGGTTTAAAAAAAAAAAAAAATTCTTCCTCTCTAGATTTCCAGAGCTTATACTCTTCCTCTCTTCGAAGTTAAGCTCTCAAAAAAAAGTTTCACTTCCCTCTCTCGTTTCTCAGGTCTCCATTTGTTTCTTTTCCCCTCACGCCACCAATACTGCTTTCACTAAGGTCACCAAAGGCCTTCTTCACATGCCAAGTCCAAAGGACACTTTTTCAGTTATCTCTCTGCAGCAGCTTCCATTCCTATCCATTATCTCCCTCAAGTGCCCTCGAATCTTGGCATAATTCTCTTGTTCTCATTCTCTCGGAGTGTTGGTATTCATCACAGATGTCCTTGACGGTCTCATTCCCTCCACGGCTTTAGCCACCAGCTTTAGTGATTCCTAAATCTCCTCTCCAATCTGCTGGGGCTAAGTTGCTTCAGTCGCGTCCGACTCTGTGCGACCCCATAGACGACAGCCCACCAGGCTTGCCTTCCCTGGGATTATCCAGGAAAGAACACTGGAGTTGGTTGTCATTTCCTTCTCCAATGCATGAGAGTGAAAAGTGAAAGTGAAGTTGCTCAGTTGTGTCCGACTCTTAGCAACCCCATGGACTGCAGCCTACCAGGCTCTTCCACCCACGGGATTTTCCAAGCAAGAGTACTGGAGTGGGGTGCCATTGCCTTCTCCACTTCTCCAATCGAGAACTCTCCAAAACTCAAGACCCATCTATCTAATCAGCTACCAGACAAGCTGGCCCAAATTTCTTATAGTCCCCTACGTGTTATGTGTCCATACCTGACTTATTATTTTGCCCCTGCAAACTGTTTATCCTACTATATTCCTTTTCTTAAATAATGGAAACATCAGTTTTCCAAATTTAAAACCTCTCCTCCTGCTTCCTCATCCCCACCAATGAACCAATCACCAAATCTTCAATTTTATATCCTGTATAGCTCTCACATTCATCACCTCCTCTTTAGCTCTGCATTAGTGGCAGTCAAGGCCCTCAACATCCCTCCCATAGAACATCACAAAGATATTTTAATTTCTATACTTCCAACCCCTTTTCTCCTCTCTGAGCCAGTCTCTACAAATTATTTTTCTAAAACACAAATTGGCTCACATTGCTCATCTATTCAAAGCACTTTAGCACTTTCCTTGACTTCCCACGCCTGGCTAGGGAACAATTTAGCATGGTAGTTAAGAATACCAGCACTGGAGTCAGAAAAAGCTGAATTCAAATACTAGATTCTCTATCTATTGTGTGGCCATGAGACACTGTTTTAACCTCTCTAAAGCCTCAGAGTTTTTATCTATAAAATAAGGATAATTGTGTCTTTCCAACCATGTTGTTAATCAATTACAAGGTGATATATCTAAAACATTTGTCTTATTACCCAAATTAAATACGTAATAATTACAATAAGATGAAGTCCAAATTACTTAGCATGACCCACTGGTTACTGCCTATCTGTTCAGTCTCGTTTCCCATTCTTTCCTCATATTTTTTGCTGCCATACTATTTCACACCTTTCTGCTTCTGTACACATAATTTTCTCTGTTTACAAAAACTATCCTCCTGTGCTTTGTCCAATGAGTGAACACTATTTCTGCCTTTTGAATCTCAGCCCTTCATTTCTGCCCTTTGAACCTTAAACACAACCCTATCACCCTGTATTACATCTATTCCTTGTCTTCCTTGCCACGAAACTGTTTCTTGAAAGCAGATTTTTTGGAGAAAATAACAACACAAACTAATAACAGACATGGAAATTCACCTCAGAGATATGGAACCTTATCACTGCCTGATCAACAATTTATAGAAAAGACCTAAAGTAATCATTTTGTTCACAAACTAATGGTTTATTTTACTTCTTATTTTTCAAAAATACATCAGCCTAATGAGAGTTTAGGTGAGCAAGATAGAAACGTCACACTTGGATTTTTTTTGTGCGTGGAGCTTTAAGTAGCTGTGGAAGAACAGGGATTTGAACTGGGTCTTGAAAACTGTTTTGGTCTAAAGCAGAAAGGGCAAACAGGGCCTGTGGTATTCGAATTGGTGGATGTGAACTTCAGTCAAAACTTCAATGTAGCAAAGCTAAATTTAGGTTAAAGGTTGTTCTTCCTTAAAGCGAACCTGTCATAACTCAAACAAGCAAATTTATTAAGGGAAAGATGTCCATGGAAGATTCCACTATGGGAACAACCAAATGAGCAAATAGGAAAAGCCAGAAATTATTCTGGAAGTAGTCTCTATTATGAGTGAAAGTGTTAGTCGCTCAGTCTGACTCTTTGCAACCCCATGGACTGTAGCCGGCCAGGCTCCTCTGTCCAAAGAATTCTCCAGGCAAGAATACAGGAATGGGTTGCCATTTCCTCCTCCAGGGGATCTTCCTGACCCAGGGACTGTACCCACTTCTGCACTGCAAGTGGATTCTTTATCATCTGAGCCACCAGGGAAGCCCCTATCATGAAGAGAAAGCCAAATACCTTAAAACTGGTGTACTGGCAAATACCAAGGATATGCAGGCTCTTAGACCAGAAAAGAAGTGTGGCTTGCAGGACTAATGATCTTAAAATACTAGGCAACATGAAGCAGGCAAATTTCCTTGTTCTAAATGGAGATTACAAACAGCTCATTTAATCAAGCCAATAAACCAAGTCATATTCCTTTCTGAATCCGAGATGCCATGTTTATCATATACCAAGACCACACTTAAGAAAATTCCTTCCCTAACAATTATCAGAAAAAGATGTTTCGGAGTGGGGCGGGAAATCACTGTAAACATTCAAAAAAAAAAAAAAAAAAAGAGAGAGAGAAATCTAAAAGGGCAACGAAATATAGACTTCGCTAGGACCGCTGTTTCGGTCACTATTGTGACCCCGCGAAACAAGTTCAGTTAGGGCGGAACTCTCTGCTCTCCCCGGCAGAGCCAAGGGGAAAAAAGGGAGAAGTCTTAAGAAAGTTGACCCCGGGGGAGTTGGTTAAGGGTGCTGTCAGTCCGCAAAACGCCAAAGGCTCAGAGAAGGGGTCAGCGCAGGGGCAGGAGTGGCACTGGCGCGGAAAGGTGGGCTGCGCGAGGAGCTTATAGACGGATGCGGCGACAGTGTTGTCACGAAGCTGCCTCCCCCCTCCCGGCCTCGGGCCCCAGTCACTCACATGCGGGGCCCGCGCCCCCTCGGGCTCCTCCCGCCTCGGGGACAGCAAGCCGCCGGGCGAGGAGGATAGGCCGACAACTTCCTACTTCCGGGCGCGCAACCCGGAAGCAACTCCCACTCCACAGACGAGGCAGCGCTCCTTCTTCCCGCCGGAAGCTTCCGCCAGAAGTAGAACAGGCGATGTCTCGGAGAACTTGGAAACTATCACGAGATCTGGAGAGCACGCCTTCTTGCTCCCCCTGGCGGCCAGTTCTTCCCTCTCGGTCTTCTGCAGTCCTTGCCGGCGGTCTCTTTGTGAGCCAATGCCGACTTCATCGCTGAACTAATTCATTCAATGAGTATTTGTTGAGCCTCCTACTATGTGACAGGCAGCGTGTTAGGCATTAAGAGATGGAAGTGGGAGGGATAACGTAAGAAATCTAAAAGAAAGGCAGACAAATAGATCACTCAAATTTACACACGGCACACATTAATGTTTACTCTTTGCCACACATTACAAAGGACTTTTATATTCGTGAAACTTCTTCAACAACCTTCATCTACCCTCTTACTAATCAAGTTGAAGTTTATGGAAAGGTTAAATTGCTCGAGATTAGCGTCTGCCTGTCGGAGAAGGCAATGGCACCCCACTCCAGTACTCTTGCCTGGAAAATCCCATGGATGGAGGAGCTTGGTGGGCTGCAGTCCATGGAGTCGCGAAGAGTCGGACACAACTGAGCGACTTCACTTTCACTTTTCACTTTCATGCACTGGAGAAGGAAATGACAACCCACTCCAGTGTTCTTGCCTGGAGAATCCCAGGAACGAGGGAGCCTAGCTGCCGTCTATGGGGTCGCACAGAGTCGGACACGACTGAAGCGACTTAGCAGCAGCAGCAGCAGCAGCGTCTGCCTGCAGTGGATTCGATCCATGAGTTGGGAAGATCCCCTGGAGAATGAAATGGCAACCCACTCCAGTACTCTTGCCTGGAAAATTCCATGGACTGAGGAGCCTGGTAGGCTACAGTCCATGGGGTCGCAAAGAGTCGGACACGACTGATGACTTCAGGTTCGCTCTGCTCAGATTCTGATCTGGAACACGCCCTGTGTGAATGTTGAACTGAACTGGATAAGGTATGCCTGCTCAGTCATGTCTGACTCTCTGTGACCCCATAGCTTGTAGCCCTCCAGGCTCCTCTGTTCATGGAATTCTCCAGGCAAGAATACTGGAGTGAATTGCCATTTTCTACTCCAGGGGATCTTCCTGACCTTGGGATTGAACTCGTGTCTCCTGCATTGCTGGCTGATTCTTTACCACTGTGCCACCTGGGAAGCCCAACTGCATAAGGACGTGGTCCCTAACATAGGTTATTGACAGTCTACTTGGTGAGAAGAAAATCTGAGACAAGCATTTAGACAGTGATGGAATGTGGCACCAAATTAAAGATCAAGAAGAGAGAAGGAGAGTCTACTACAGACAGGATGAGTAGAGAGGAGATGGAACAGGGGAGATTGGGTGAAGTTTGGTAAAGCATTGCAAGGAAAAAGACTAGCTTGGGCAGAAGACTGAAAGTGGGAATGCTGGTTCCACACACAAGACTTGGATAAGAAAGTAGTCCAAAATCTGACTGCAGAAGTCAGTGAGTGGTCAATGATGAAGGGCCTTCAAGCTCAGGCCAAGTGATTTGGGATTTTAATAGGCAAAGAGAAACCATTTAATACTTCATGGCACTATCTTATAGTATTTCAGAAGAGGGCTTTGGCTGCTGTGTGTAAAATGGATTACTAGAGGGAAACCAAAGAAAGGGCAGAGAAGCTCCAGCAAAGGAGCTTCTGAACTAATCCTGGTGTTAACGGTCTGAAACAGCAGTGGGAATGGGAAGAAAGGAATACAGTTTGGGGACCTTTGGAAAAAAGAGTTGACATGTTTGATGATGTGTCATTTACAGGGAGCAGAGATAAAGAGGATGATCCTTAGGATTCCAGCTCAAAAAATGATGTTATAATTTTGTTTTTAATAAGGGGCATTTACTCAGAAGACACATTAAAGTTAGATACAGAATAAATGAAGTAAGTACAAGCTGCAATCTAATAGTGAACTTAGAACAGGAATCTAGGCCTCTTTGTCAACTCTGCCCTGAAGTCACAGATACCTAATGTTCTCTTGGGAATAAAAAGCCCAACCAAAGCTGGGCTTCTTGAGTAAGGATTTTGGAATGAGCCAGCAAGTTGCTGTCTTATGCTTCTGTTAAACCCCAATGCATCTTCACCATGCCCTAAGCCTCCCAAGATATGTAGTAAGGAACTACATAAGGTCCAGAGGAAGGAAACTCAGATAACAACAGACAGGACCAACAATGAAAACTTTTCCATCCAGCTCAAAGGCCATAAAGAGGGCACGAACACAAGACTGCAGGAAGTGTAAATTAATTATACCTTACATTAGAACAGCTTTCATCAGTCTAAAATGTGAGTTTCTTTTTAAAAAAAAAATTTTATTCATTTACTCATTTTATTCATTTATTTATGGCTGTGCTGGGTCTTGCCTGGAAAATCCCATGGACGGAGGAGCCTGGTGGGCTGCAGTCCATGGGTTTCGAAGAGTCGGACACGACTGAGCAACTTCACTATCACTTTTGACTTCCATGCACTGGAGAAGGAAATGGCAACCCACTCCAGTGTTCTTGCCTGCAGAATCCCAGGGACGAGGGAGCCTGGTGGGCTGCCGTCTCTGGGGTCGCACAGAGTCGGACACGACTGAAGCGACTTAGCAGCAGCAGCAGTGCTGGGTCTTCATTGCTGCACAGGCTTTTCTCCAGTTGAAGAGAGCAGGGGCTACTCTGCGCTACAGTGCGTGTACTGCTCAATGCGGTGGCTTCTCGTCGCGGTGCACGGGCTCTGGATGCACAGGCTTCAGTAGTTGCGTTTCCCAGGCTCTAGAGTACAGGCTCAGGAGTTGTGGCACACGGGCTTAGTTTAGTTAAGGTGGTGCATGGGATCTTCCTGCAGGGATTCATTCCAGGCAGATTGTTTACCACTGAGCCACCAGTGGTAAACATTTAGGGAAGCCCCTAAAATGTAATTTTCTGTTTATTATTCATTCAATGAAACTTAAGCATCCTATGTTCAGTCCTCTGTGAGGAGGGCACAAAGATGAACATGGCTCAGTTATTCTCTCAAGGAGCACACTGTCTGGTTTGACCTTTACAATCTTGTATACCCTTATTCCTGCCTGGCAATTAAGGAAACTAGGATTGAACTGTGGTCAAGAGCACAGGATCACAGCTGTGGTACTTTGAGCAAGTTATCTCTGTAAGTCTCAGTTTCCTCAAAGTAAAAGGGGGAATAGTGATATCTACCTCTTGTGGGTTTGAAGATTAAGTGTTGTCAAAAGTTCAAAAATAAGCTACAAGGATATATTGCAGAGCACAGGGAATATGGCCAATATTTTATAATCACTATAAATGGAGTATAACCTCTACAAATTGTGAATGAGGAAATTTTCAAGTCTGAGTTCCATTTGTGTTTGATTTTTAACGGTGTGAAAGTACACAATAGTGCTTACTGGATGCCTGGTATAAAGCAAGCATTCATTTAACTGCCATTATCAAGTGGTGTGCAAAGCATTTACAGTATGTTCACTGACCCCATTTCTTTCTTGTCCTCCCTCCAAACCTCCTCTCATTGTCTTTGATAATGTTCAAACACTCCTAACAACCTTGGACTTCCATCTATCCCAGCCACAGTCACTCTAATCCTTGCTTCTAGCCCTGACCTATTTGATCTTCATTCTCCTAGCTTTCCCTTCCTTTATCTCTGATTTTCTTCCCAGTCCTTCCCTCTTCCCTCTCTCCAGACACTTTGCCTTTGGAGACTCTAAGTTTGATTTGCTTTATGGCTATGGGGCTATTGGAGAAGGCAATGGCACCCCACTCCAGTACTCTTGCCTGGAAAATCCCATGGACGGAGAAGCCTGGTGGGCTGCAGTCCATGGGTCTCGAAGAGTCGGACAGGACTAAGCGACTTCACTTTCACTTTTCACTTTCATGCACTGGAGAAGGAAATGGCAACCCACTCCAGTGTTCTTGCCTGGAGAATCCCAGGGATCGGGGAACCTGGTAGACTGCCGTCTATGGGGTCACACAGAGTCGGACATGACTGAAGCGACTTAGCAGCAGCATGGGCCTATGGACCTGTTGTTGCTGTTTAGTACCTAAGCCATGTCCAGATCTTTTGCGACTCCTCGGACTATAGATCAGGCTCCTCTGTCCATGGGATTTTCCCAAGCAAGAATACTGGAGTCGGTTGTCATTTACTTTTCCAGGGGATCTTCCGACCCAGGGATCTAACCTGTGTCTCCTGCATTGGCAAGTGGATTCTTTACTGAGCCACTTGGGAAGCCTGGCTATGGACATATAAGTCATTTAACTGCTGAGTCTCAGTTTTCACAGCTGAAAAATGGGAATAATAACATCAACTTCACAGGACTGTTTTGCGGAGTAGGTAACATAATAATGTTCAAGTGCTATGTAAATGTACAGCGCCTTACATTAGTGTTAGTTTCTGGCAGCTCTCATCTCTATCCCCTTCCGTTCTCTTCCTCTTCCTGGGTCTCAGCACTATAGTGGGACTAAGAAATTCTTCCAAACGGAAGGTTAGGCTTTAACTGCATTAGAAGTGCAGATTTGCTGGTCGGTCACGTCTCCCCATGCCTAAAGGAACCAATCAGAGCGTCCATAGAATGGCGCCGTCTCTCTCCACTTGGGGATCACCTCCAAAGGAGCTTGGTACTTTTTTCCGTCCTAGCAGACAGCTTGCTTTAGCCTCACGCTCTAGATTCTCGGGCTTGGAGGTGCGGGTGGGGGTGGGGGTCTTTCCTCTGCCTTGTCTCAAATCCCCCCAATTCTGGCATCTCTCGAGCTGAACGGCCGGAGCCGGAAGTGTCTTGCCGCAGCCGCCGGTCCCCGGCGAATCGACGCCGGAAGTAGCGATCGCCTCGGCAGTTTCCGGCAGCCTCGCCATGGCGGCGATTCCTCCAGACTCTTGGCAGCCGCCCAACGTGTACCTGGAGACCAGGTGAGGGTCCGGCCTCCGGGGCTGGGCTGGTGGAGGCGACGTGGAGTTTCAGGCTTAGCCGCGGGGCCGGGTTCCGGGCTCGCGCCGGTCGCCTCCTCGTGGAGGGGCGGTAGTGAGGGCCGCCTTGGGGCTGAATGGGGACCGCCAGTGCCCGCGTCCGAGCTGCACACCCACTTGCTCTGTTAGCGACAGCGGCCCGAGTGCCCACCTCCTAACCCTGCGTTCATTCATCCTTTCATTCAGCCAGCGCGCTTTCAGTCTACAGGCCAGGGACGTGCGATAGGAGGGTCAGAGGTGGATGAAACAGCTTTGCCTTTAGAAACTTACAGTATAGTGAAGGAGACAGACATGTAAATATTAAGGGTTGTAAGTAGCTCAGTTATTTACACAGATTTTTAGGAGAACACAGGAAGAAGCGCATTCATTCCCTCCTGTCAAAGTGATAATGAAGAACTGAAGTGAAGTGAAGTCGCTTAGTCGTGTCCGACTCTTTGCGATCCCGTGGACTGTAGCCTGCCAAGCTCCTCTGTCCATGGGATTCTCCAGGCAAGAATACTGGAGCGGGTTGCCATTTCCTTCTCCAGGGGAACTTCCCAACCCAGGTCTCCTGCATTGCAGGCAGACCCTTTACCCTCTGAGCCACCAGGGAAGCGCAAGCCCCCAGATAGTATTGAGCACCAAACCAGCTAGTGCCGCTTCCCCTATGTGTAACATCACATTTAGTTTAATCCTCTTAGCAACTCAGATCATGTAGGTACTGTTCCACCTTCTCTCTAGTTTTAGCAGGGGAAATGTCAAAATGTACAGAGTAAATTGCTTGCTTAAAGTCTTGTAGCTAGTAAAGTAGGGGAATCTCATTTGGAGCCTGGTCTGTTTGCCTGCTGCGCTATGTTCTTTAGCCCCATTCATTCCACTGCCTCTTTGGAAAAAGTTAAAAGTGATCTTTTTGTAGGACAAATAACCTTAAGTAATTTCTTACTGCTCCAGCAATATAAAATTGAAATTTTGTGGTCTCACCTTCAAAGGTGATTTTTTTCATCTCATCTTTGCCTACCTCTCTGCCTACAACCTTCCATTTGCGCATCAATAAGCCAGAGTCCAGCCATTGGCTTTCTGTCCTCTTGCTTGTGCTGCTTTCCTTCAGAGCACAGTTCTCTCAGATGCTGTTTTTGCCCCCTGGCCGTCTTGCCCATCTTCTTACAAGGGAAAAATTCTACTTTTTCTGGTCAACTTGAAAGTATGTAAGTTCTCAACTACCTGTTGTTTGTTTGTTTGTTTTTTCTAATTACAAAATAAATGAAAATTTAAATTCAAGCAGTTGTAGAAGTGTATACAGTAAGAAGTGACAGGCACTCCTGTCTGTAAACACACCACTAATAGTTTGAAAAGACCCTGATGCTAGGAAAGATTGAGGGCTGGAAGAGAAGGGGACAACAGAGGATGAGATGGTTGGATGGCATCAGCGACTCAATGGACATGAGTTTGGGTAAACTCCGGGAGGTGGTGATGGACAGGGAGGCCTGGCGTGCTGCAGTCCATGGGGTCGCAAAGAGTCGGACACGACTGAGCGACTGAACTGATGTTGGGTGATGTGCAGATCTTTTTCTCTGTACATAAAGACGTCTCTTTTATGTTCTATATTTAAACAATAATAAGATTGTATGATCATACTGTATGTTTTTTCTGTAATTTGCATGTAATGATGCAGCCTTCTGTATAGATATTTCATATTTTAGTCATTCCCTCTATGAAGGACATTTACATTGCTTCACATTTTTTTTGTTAGGACAATTACTGGAATAAACATCCTTGCACCTATTATATCCTCAACACTTTTGTAAGTTTTCACATAGAGTAGAAACTTTAGAAGTTGAAATTGCTGCCAAAAGGTATGCACATTCCAGATTGGTATAGGTTATAGATTGCTGTTCCAAAAAGTTATTCCCTGTATTTTAAAAGTATCCACCAGAATGTTCCTCTGTAAGAGGAAAAGGACTTAGAACCGTGTGTTGCACAGAGTAACTGTTAATCTATGTTGAATGTTAGGAGTGTAAAGGGTGAATTGCCACTAGAAAGGCTTTTAGAAAGCTATGTTCTAGCACATACCACGTTTAATTATAGAGTCCTTATACTGCACTTCACACCAGGTATTCAGTCTATACAGAGTTGACTCAATTCTTGCATTCTTGGAGCTTAAAGTCTAAGTGAGTGATGAAATGGAGGTAGATGAATGAAATTAAGATAGGAAAGCACCTACCTTAAATCTTATTTGTTCCTTTTTATTAGCTGCATTTCACGGGGAAAAGCGCTCATCACGTTGTTGCTCGGTCATGTCTGACTCTTTGCAATCCCATGGACTGCAGCATGCCAGGTCTCCCTGTCCTTCACTATCTCCCGGAGTTTGCTCAGGTTTGGGGCAAGGTTTGACGTAATCAGGTTGCCTTTGTTGCACCCTTCCTCAATACACACAAATTGTACTTTTTTTTTAATCCATTAATTTTTTTTACAAATTTATATGGCTCAAAAATCACTGAAAGCCTTTCGGTCTCTCATTTACTCAGTTTCCACCCCATCCCTAGAAACTTGTGCTGTGTGCTGTGCTTAGTCACTCAGTCGTGTCTGACTCTTTGAGACCCCATGGACTATAGCCTGTCAAGCCCCTCTGTCCATGGGGATTCTCCAGGCAAGAGTATTGGAGTGGGTTGTTGTGCCCTCCTCCAGGGGAACTTCCCAACCCAGGGATCGAACCTAGGTCTCCCGCATTACAAGCGGATTCTTTACCATCTGAGCCACCAGGGAAACCCATGAGTGCTGGTGTGGGTAGCCTATCCCTTCTCCAGGGGATCTTCCCCACCCAGGAATGGAACCGGGGTCTCCTGCATTGCAGGTGGATTCTTTACCAGCTGAGCTGCCAGGGGAGCCCCCAGAAACTTAGGTATATGTAAATAAATGTGAATTCCCAATATTTTAATATCCAACTTAAATAAAGTTATAAACTAGGTGTAAGATTTTTCTCCCTAATTTAGGGGTTGGTTATATTGGTTTCCAATGATCAGTGATTTGTTGTATATGAGGCGTTAGGATTTTTAGTTGTCTCTGGTTACTTTGCTTGAAAGAAGGACCAGAAGCCCCAGCATGTTTTCCTCCAAGGAGGTATCTGTGTTTGTGTTACTTGCATTGTGTTATTTTCCTTTGCTGAGCATGAAATCTGACCTTTGTCATCATTTCATGACTCAATAAGCTTGCAAATGAAGAGTTGTGGAGCGGTCCCATAACGTTCTTGTCTGCCATGACCTTGTTCTTTACTGGAGCTCTACTGTCCTCTCCCCTTGCAGCATGGGCATCATCGTGCTGGAGCTGTACTGGAAGCATGCTCCAAAGACCTGTAAGAACTTCGCTGAATTGGCTCGTCGAGGTTACTACAATGGCACCAAATTCCACAGAATCATCAAAGACTTTATGATCCAGGGAGGTGACCCAACAGGGACAGGTACAGTTAAGTCAGTGATAGTTTCTGAAGTCTCATCCTGTTTATAACTGGGTATATGGCAACCAGAGCTCTCTTCCAAGTATCAGGGCCTGGGTTAGTTGATTCTGGCGACCACTTCTGCCCTTGCTACCTCACACCCTTCCCCAAACACACACATATGACAAGAAACCAGTCTTGACTTTTGAGCTTTACAGAGTTTCTCATAACTTCTATGTATTGCTTACTAAGAGCAAATAATATCTGCCTGAATTGTAGTAAGTAGCTCATGTGATAAAGAATCCACCTGCAATGCAGGAGACCCTGGTTCCATTCCTGGGTCAGGAAGATCCCCTGGAGAAGGGATAGGCTACCCACACCAGTATTCATGGGATTCCCTGGTGGCTCAGATGGTAAAGAGTCCACCTGCAATGCGGGAGACCTGAGTTCAGTCCCTGAGTTGGGAAGGTCCCCTGGAGAAGGGCATGACAACTCATTCCAGTGTTCTTGCCTGAAGAATCCCCATGGACAGAGGGGCCTGGTGGGTTGCAATCCATGGGGTCGCAAAGAGTTGGACACGACTTAGCGACTAAGCACATAGTCTGGATAATCAGAAGAAAGATATTTGCAATGTTTTAAGGAAAAGAAAATAGTGGATTCTTTGATTCACTCATTTAACAAATATTGAGTACCTACCTTGTGCCAGATATTTTTCTGAGTTTGAGGGACATGGCTCAGAATAAAGGGAAAAAACCCTCCTGCTCCTAATAAAGCAGGAAAAGGATTTGGTGATAGGATTTTAGTGGAAAAGTCAGGGAAGTCCTGTCTGAGAAGGTGTGGTTGGAGCAGGAATCTGAAGGAAGTGAGGGAAATGAACCTTGTTATTGAGAGAAGAGCATTCCAGTAGGTCCAGAGGCTGTGAGGTGGGAATCCCTATAAGAGATCAGTTGGGATCTTGTAGGGCATAGTAGTAGAGACTTTGGGTGTTATTCTGAATAAGAGGGGAGCCATTAGAAGGTTTTGAGCAAAAGAGTGACATGATCTGACTTATTCTTTAAAAACGATCACTGATTTCTCTTTGGAGAATAGAGACGGGGCAAGAATGAGATCTGGGAACCAGTTAGAAAGCGGCTGTCTTCAGCCAGTCTCGATGTGGTTGGGACTCGCGTGATAGTAGAGATGGTGGTGAGAAGTGACTGGATTCAGGTTATGTTTTGATAGAAATAGAGCCAGTGGAATTTGCTGAGGTTGGAAAGGGAGGGGAAGCCAGGTGGGTGAGAGAAAGAGATGGTCAGGGATGACCTCAAGGTTCTTGACTTGAATTTAGTAAAATGGGAAAGCTCAGAGAGCAGCAGGTTTGGATGTGGACTAAGAATTTGGTTTGGGTTTTAGACACTGTTTGAAAGACTTGTCAGATCTTCCATAGAGTAAGTAATGGGATATGAGTGTGGAGTTCATGGAAAGGTCTCGGATCGAGGTATGAATTCTGGAGTTATCATCATTTAGGTGGAATGGAGAAGGAAATGGCAACCCACTCCAGTGTTCTTGCCTGGAGAATCCCAGGGACGGGGGAGCCTGGTGGGCTTGTCGTCTCTGGGGTCTCACAGGGTCGGACACGACTAAAGCGACTTAGCAGCAGCAGGTGGAATTTATTACTGAAATCACTAGACGCCAGCATTTACAACTTTGAAAGGCCCTTGCCTCTCAGTCTGTATTTTCTCTCTGCTGATTCCTGCTCCTGCTCTTTCCCCTTTAAGTCAGCTTGGGTCTCTCTTTGGCAGCTTTTTTCCCGTCTTTTTCTACTTTGTCATTCTCAATTGTCCTTTTTTTTTATCCCTTATGACTAAGAGGCGTTTTATTATTTTGATATATATGGACACATTTCAAAATACAGAATATAGAAGAAAGTAGAAAAAAGAACCAAAAAATCAGTCATGAGGGAATTTCCTGCTGGTACAGTGGTTTGGACTCCGTGCTTCCATCTCAGGGGGCTCAGATTTGATCCCTGGTTGGGGAGCTAAGATCCTGCAAGCTGTGCAATGTGGTCAAAACAGGAAAGATCACTCATAAATACCTCCTAAGGGTTCCTAACCACCGTTAGCTATTTCCCCCAGTATCCCACCTCTCAGAAATAATGAACATTAAGTTTTGGTGACCATTATTCTAGACATCTTGCATTTCAGATACCTAGTTAAAAGGATGGATTGCCAGCTAGATGGAAATAATTTCAAGAGAATTAGGCTATGTCACGAATACTGTTGTTTTTTAAAGAAAAGGTGTTGTATTTAATTTTATATCTATTTCACAGAAAAATTGACTTCCTGCTCTGAAAGATGAGGCAGTTATACTTAAATTTCTACCCATTCCTATTGTTTAGGAAAAACTTAGTTTTGTCTGCCTCCTGTGTTGGGAAAAACTCAGTTCTACTGGGCTTCTCCTTTACTTTTATGTGCTCACATAGAACACTTTACTTCTTAAATTTCTGGTCACCAAATATATGGAGTTTTTCTCCCCACATCAACAATTCCTTGGACACCAGCTGTGTTTGATTAATTTGCTAGAGCAGGCCACAGAACCGGGGAAACATAAATGCTTACTTACCAGTTTATTAAAGGATATGACAAAGAATACAGATGAACAGAGATGCTTCAGATGAGGTCTGGAAAGGTGCTGGAGATTGGAACTTCTGTCCCTGTGGAGTTGGGGTGCATCACCCTCCCAATGTGGATGTGTACATCTGCTTTAAAGCTCTCTAAAGCCTATACTGGAGAAGGCAGTGGCGACCCACTCCATTACTCTTGCCTGGAGAATCCCATGGACGGAGGAGCCTGGTGGGCTGCAGTCTGTGGGGTCTCGAAGAGTCGGACATGACTGAGCCGCTTCACTTTCATGCATTGGAGAAGGAAATGGCAACCCACTCCAGTATTCTTGCCTGGAGAATCCCAGGGACAGAGGAACCTGGTGGGCTGCCGTCTATGGGGTTGCACAGAGTCGGACACAACTGAAGCACCTTAGCAGCAGCAGCAGCAAAGCCTATACTACTGGGATTTTATGGAGGCTTCCTCATGTGGGCATGATCAGTTATTAGCTCCATTTCTAGGCCTTCTCCTTCCCTCTCTGGAGAAGGGGCTGGGGCAGGCACTGATAATTCTGACTTCTAATTATGACTTGGTCTTTCTGCGACCATCCCCCATCCAGGAACCCCCCAGAGTCACCTCATTGAAACAAAAGATGGTCTTTGTGCTCTTATCACTTAGGAATTTATAAAGGTTTCAAGAGCTGTCTGTTAGGGACAGGTCAAAGACCAAATATTAGAACAAGAAATACTCTTAGTGTTCTTATCACTTGGGATATTACAAGGGTTTTAGAAGCTCTGTGCCAGGAACCAGGGGCAGGTATCTATCTATATTTTTCTTCAGTTACAGAGTGGGTTTACATTTTCAGAGGGTTTAGCACTCACCACTAGGCTTTTCTTTTTGTAAGTACTAGAAGGCAGAAATGGCTTTTATTGCAAGGGCTGGAGGGTGTTATATTTTTTAACTCAATCATGTTTAAGAATTTCTTCCAGGTAAAAAAAGACCATGACTGTGTACTTGGGCCAGACAAATTCCCTCAGATCTTTTCAGACAATTCCGCCCCATTGCCTTCTGGTTTTGAATGTGGCTGTGGAAAATACTGAGGCCAGATTTGCTCCTTCCTTCAATACAGGGAAAAATTTTTTTTGCCTTTCTGAATATTTTCTCTTTTATGCTTATTGGATTTTCTATTTCAGGGAACTAGTTATTCTTTGTTTCATCACCTTTACCTTCCATATCTGTCACATTTCTTCTGAGTAAGCGAGATGATGTTTTTCTATTTTTTCCTGCACCCGCTGAAATAATCTGAGACCTTTACTCTCTGCCTTATTCAATTTTGAGTCATGTCTGTTCTGTTCTTTACTGCTCTGACTTAGTTATTAGTGCAGTCTTCGTGTCATTTGGCTCTCAAACTTCGCTCAACTCTGCGATCTTTTCACCTTACCCTGCTGATTTATATTATCTTGTCTTTGAGCTCTTGTTTTGTTGGATTTTTCTTACTGCTGAAGCGTCTGTAGCTGAGACAGCCACGGAGAAGCCCTTCTTGGGCTATATTTTCTGCCTTCTTTTTCTTCTTCCGTTTGTTGTGTATGTTCGCACAGTCTCCGTGCTGCTTCTTGTCACCTTATCCTTGCTTAGTGTAGGAACCTGTGTTGAGCTTGCTCCTTATCCGCTTGGGTGCAGTCTGAGTGGGTTCTCTTTGTCGCTGTCCCCACCTGTGTAGGACTGCCTGCCTTTCCCATACCAAATGCTCCGTTGCCGACTTCTGCTCTGTCTTCCCAGACTCCAGGCTAGTGGTGTTCTTCTGCCCTGGGCCCTGGGCAGCCCTTGAGTGTAGCTGGAGCAGAGGAAGAAGCCTCATAGCATTTATTGTCTTCAGCTGTGTTTCCATAACAGAAGATAAATTAGCAAGAGAATAGCCTACAAATTCATTTCATATAAGTTGTGCATGACATTTCCTTTACAAGGAAATGGAGACCTGAAAAGTTCTGAACGTTTCTATGCGAGCGTTGATCAGAGTGGAAAGTTGTGGGAAGATGTGATCGGACAGAAGTGGGTATGAGTATGAGCTCAGTGTAGTAAACTAGGGGAGACATAGCAAGGCTTATTCATTCAGATTTCTCTTGATGTCCTTCTTTCTTGGAGGTAGGAATGTTCCTTTCCTCTGCGTGTACGAAGGGTGTCTCTCACTTGAGGGTCTTTATGCCCACTTCAGGGGAAGGTCAGAAAGTCCTTCCTGCACCTGCTGTTTATCAGATTCCTTCAACTTGAAATATTCAGTGTGGAACCTTACTTTGGAGTAGTGTATCCTAATCCATCACGGTCCTGTGTTCCTCCTGCCCATTAAGGTGGCCGTTGCTGGTAGCCTGACCGCCCCCACTGAATGCCTGTGGTGGGTGGGCTTCTGCCTTCAAGAGCTTCTCCTTAACTTCCTCAGGGCTATTCACCTACTCCCCTTGTTTGCTTCACAGTATTGGAGGTTATGTGTAATAATTCTCTGTGGCGTGCGTCCTTTCCTGATTTCTGCTTTTAAGGAGTGCAGGAAGAAGAATCTCTTAATTCTTTCCTTGACTGACTTGTCAGAGTCTTTGTAATAAGATTGTCTCTCTTTTCCAATTTGGTTTTTGCTGATGAATTTTTGACTTTGAAAGAGATTGAATTTTTTGGGTTTGCTTCATCTGTTATTGGAGGGGGCAGAGTCTAATTCTGCTTCACTCTGCTTTCTTAGTCTGAAAGCGTCCTATCAACACGTTGATGTACTTCTTTCCTGCCTTCCTCCTCTCCCTTGTTATGAGATAAAATTTTAATTTATAACACCAGTAGAACTGAGAGTGTCCTTGATTAGTGTACAAGAATTGGAAGTGACTCAGATGTGTGTGCTCATATCAGAGCCTCCCAATATTTCTATACTTGGTTCTCAATCCTTCATAATGTCACATTTCCCTGATGTAATTTTAATGAAATTGAATCACTCAGAAGATTTCCAAATAATTGCATCCAACCTCAAGTATAGTGAGTAGTTGAGCTAAGCCTCCTGGCAGGCCTATGATGGAAGGCAAGCAGGAATTGGGCCCTCCTGGGGCCCGAGTATGGACTGCTAGCTGATTAGGTAATACAAGATATGCTGCGTGTGGCATCCTGAGCTCCTCATCAGGTCAATGAATCATTTCCATCCCCAGCTGTTCCTCAGTCTGGCTTCTCTGTAACTATACTTTCCATGATCTTTCTGATACATCTTTGCCAGATGTTTTTTCAGTTCGGCTATCTTTGACCTCCTGTTCATTTTAAACCATTTTTCTTCTTTTAAATCTCCCTCATTGTAATAATGCTGTGTTGAAAGCGTCCTTAGCCCTCTGAGTGTCTCCTGTGTCTTGTCTGCTGACTTCTCTGTCTCCCCTCCCTAGTGACCTGGCATCCTGTCAAGCTTCTCCTTTCGCTCTTCCTGTTCTGCGCTTGGCCTCACGGTGTCACCGGCTGCCGTGATCGTGCTGCTTATGCTGTGCATCACCCTCCCTCTGATTTCATCTCACCTCTTAGTAGCTCCAGGAACACCTGAAACGTAAAGTGTTGGACAGCAAGCTCATTGTTAATTTTATTCATTTGATGAATGTTTTGTAAGAGTCTGCGGGGTATCCTGTACTATTCCAAGGCCTATGAGGAGTATTTAAACATGAGAAGCCAAGGCATTTTTCTCTTCCTTGCAGAGCTCCCTGCCCTGCCATGAAAACAAGGTACTCATTATAAGAAACAATGGGAAAATAATAACATGGGGGCTTGCCTCATAGCTCAGTTGGTAGAGAATCTGCCTGCAATGCGGGAGACCCCGGTTCAAATCCTAGGTTGGGAAGATCCGCTGGAGAAGGGATAGGCTACCCACCCCAGTACTCTTGGGCTTCTCTTGCAGCTCAGCTGGTAAAGAATCTGCCTGTAATGTGGGAGACCTGGGTTCGATCCCTGAGTTAGGAAGATCCCCTGGAGAAGCTATCCACTCCATTATTCTGACCTGGAGAATTCCATGGACTGTATAGTCCAAGGGGTCGCACAGAGTCGGACAAAACTGAGTGACTCACTTTCAGAAAGTAATCGTTCGTGGTTATACGCTTTTGGTTATCTATAGAACATAGGTTGGAATAATTCATAATAAGAGGAAAGTACAGTGGAAGTGGGACTGGAATGGGATGGAAGCGTATTTTGAGGTGAGCCTTAAAGGAAATGTAGAATTTTAACTCTTGAGAGGACAGGGAAGGGCATTTTAGATTTCAGAATAAGTGCAAAGAGGAGGTGCAAGGGACAGAGGCCTCCGGGGTGTGAGGGAGAGCCGTCACCCCAGGCGTCGTGTCTTGCACGGGACTGGCGGTGGGTGACACAGCCCAGCTACCTCTCCACACCCAGGACAGATGCCAGAAATGTGATTTCTAAGGCCCCTGAACCGCGTGTTTAAGGGACAGTAAGGGAGGACCAGTTAGGGACAGAGTGCAGAGTAGTAGGAGAGAGAGTGGGGATTTAGATCAGGCCAGTTCATACAGATCCACAGACAGAAGTTCAGGTTTGATCCAGCATCATCGGGGACCATTTGGGATTCTTTGTAAGGAAAGTATGTGAGGACATTTAATCCATCCGTGGTACGTGGCAAGGTAATGTAGTGTTGGGGTAGACAGAGGGTTTTGGAGCCTGGTGGGCTTGGGGTTGAATCTTGGCTTCACGTGAGCACTTCTTAAATGTAGATGAGTTATGTAACCTTGCTGAGCTTCTTATCTATAAATGGGGAGTGTGGTTATGTGTACCTCATGGGGTTATTGTGAGTAGTAAGTGAGCAGATGTTTGTAAAATGGTTAGCGCAGACTTGATACAAAATACAAGCGCAGAAAAATAGGGTTTTTATTATTCATTTTGGTTATTCACTTAACAAATGTCTGTTGGACTCCAGGCATTATTTTAAGAGCTGGGGATACAGTAATGACTAAGAAAGCCCTTGTGAAACTCATTCTAGTAGGAGAGAGTGAACAAATAAGTACCTAATATGGGTGACAAATGATATAGGAGAAACGATGGATAAGGGGATAGAGCAGGGATTCTCAGTCTTGGCATTACTGACATGTTGGGCAGGACAGTTCTTTGTTGTGGGAGTGTCCTGTGCCTTGTAGGATTTAGCTGCTTCTTTGACCTCTACCCCCAGATGCCAGTAGATCCCTCAGTGTGATAACCAAAAATATCTGCACATATTGGTCAGTGTCCGCAGGGGGCAGAGTGTCACCTGGTTGAGAACCACTGGGATATGGAGAGAGGTGGTATTGTGGATAGTGCGATTAAGGAAGACCTCTGGTAGGTTATGTGAGCGGAGCTCTGGATGAAGTAAAGCAGTGTGCCATGAGACTGCCGGGGCCATCCAGAGGGAACAGCAGTCAGAGGTCTCAGTGCAGAGTGTGCTCTGCAAGACACAGCAGAGGCCGGTGTGGCTGGAGCAGGTGGTGAGGGCGAGAGTGGCGGGGGGTCCTGGACAGTGTTGTAAGTTGTCGTGAAGACTTTGCATTTTGTCCTAAGTGTGGAGAAGTGTCACTAGAGGATTTTGAGCAGAGGTCTGCCATGATCAGACTTGTTTTAAAAGGATCCCCCTGACTTCCACGTGGAGGAAAGACTAGTGAGGAAAGCTGGAGGCAAGGCCAGAAGCAGGGTGACCAGTTAGAAGATTTCATTGTTGTCAGAGCTAAAGCTTGTAGTTTGGACTACGGCAATAGCGGTTCCCTTGGTGCCGGTCCTCTGGGAAGCGCATGCCTGGATAGAGTTAGGAGTTCAAGAGATTTAATGGGCTAACACCTGCGAAAGATAAAGGGGTGAGGGAGCAAGGACTGGAAAGAGAAGTCTTCACGTAACAATGCAGGTCCAACATCTGTGATAGAAGAGAAGGGAGCAGAGAAGGGGCCAGCAGAGGAAAGTGAAGAGCTGCGGTGAAGGTGAGGTTCAGGAAGGGCGACGGCAGCTATGAGACGCTGCTCGCAGATCAGGCAGGGTGATGCCTGACGACTGACTGTGAGACTCAGTGATGACGTATTGGTACTGATGATCTTGACAAGAGCCGTCTCAGCGGAGTGGTGAGGGCAAGCATCTGGATGGAGGGCATCAAGAGGCAGCAGCAGAAGTGGGGTGGAGTTTTTCTGGGAATTGATGCAGAGACATAGGGGGAAACTTGGAGACAGTGTTTGTTATTGTTGCCATTTTTCCAGAATGGGAAACAGTAATACCATGTTTTTATGCTGATAGGAATGATGTACTAGAAAGAACTTTGATATAGGAGAGTGGAACATCAGAGTTGCAAAGTTTTTTAAAGGTGAATGGGCTTGATTAGTATGTGGTGGTAGGATAATCATTTGGATAGTCTGAGTGTTTAATAGCAGAAGAGGGAAAGTAAATGGGTAGAGATGTAGGAAGGAAAGAGGATTTGGTGGTGAAAATACATGAAAGTTCTCATCTTCTTCTCAGTGAAATAAGAAGCAAAGTTAGCCACAAAGAGCAAGGAGCAGCCGGGCAGTGGTGGAGGTTTGAAGACGAATTAGAATAAGCTCAGGCAGACTGACTCCAAGGTGGATCATGACCTACAGTCACCCCTCACAGAAAATGTTCAGATTATCTCAAAAGGGGCTCATTATCACTGATACCGCCGTGTGTGCTTCATGTTATATATCACATGGTTTCTTGCATTATCTCGTTTAATTCTTGTAACAGTCCTGTGAAATATAATTTCTACTACTATTCCTATTTTACAGACAAGGAAACTGAGGCTTAGAGAGGGTAAGTGTCTTGCTTAAGGTTGCACAACTAGTCCGTGGTGAAGTGGGACCCAAAATCCAGATCTCTTTGACCCCAAAGGCAAGTGAGCATGAAAGGACTCTTATCTTAAGAACTGTAAAGCTTCTTGGAGAGCTGTAGTGTCATTTGCTGTGTTAGATCTGGTATCTGGCGTTTGCCCTGGCGATCCACTAGCAGCCCCACTAGGCAGCTTCCCCTTCCTACTGTTAACTAACAAAGTGGTCGTATCAGTTTCGGATCCTTTTGGCTGCAAGTAACAGAAAACCACGGAGGCTTTGTTTTTTTCATGTGACAAAATGTCTGGAGTTAAGCAGTTGCGGGGGGGTTCCCCTGCCCAGTGGAGCTGTCAGCGATCCAGGCTTGCTGTGTTGTTCCACTCCACCATTCTTAGTGCTTTGGCCTTTGATATCAAACTTGTCTTACGGTTGCAAGGTGGCTGCTGTTGCTGCTGACATCACCTCTGCCTTCCAAGGAGGAAGATGAGAGACAGAGGAGTCTGTCCCTTTTTGTCGGGAAAGCTGTAGCTTTCCTAGAAGCTCTACTCAGTGGCTTCTGTATACGTTAGTAAGTCAGAACTGGGTCATCTGGTCACCCCTAGCTGCAAAAGGAACTGGCCGGTACCTGCCTTTTTTTGTCTCTGAGGTTGAGGCAGGCTGTGGAGAAGGCGTTGGAAATGCTCAGAAGACAGCTTCAGTATCTGTTAGAGGCTTCTTTGCTGGAAGAGAGGCTTTGATTGGATTGTGGTTAGTCACCTTCTCCTGTCAAATGCCCCAAGCAGAGCTTTCACACGGGCCTGCTAATGAGTAAACTGGCTGACCTTTAGCTGCTTTAGGGCTGGGTATTGATCCATTATCCCATCAGCTATGGGAGTGGTGGGGACAGGTAGCACCAAGTTTGGTGATCTTTGTGTGGGAGACCATTCTGCATGTCTCAGATGCCACTTCAGTTCTTGAGAGGTTTCTGTAGTCAGTGAGCAGGAGCAGGAGGAAGAGACATCAGAGGACTCTTGGGAATAAGAAAGGAGTTTTGTTTTGTTAGTTTTAAGAAACAGAAAGCACAGGTCATACGGAAACAGTTTAAGGAATTTCAACTGCAAAAAAACTCTTTAGTGCCAGAAGATCCCATTAAACGAGTGGAAAAAAGCAAACTGGAAAAAAATACTTGCAAAAGCATTAACTGACAAAGGATCAGTATCTAGAATAATCCTACCAGTAAATACACACACACACACACACACGCACGCATGCACGCACGCACGCACGCGCGCGCCCAGTAAATAAGGAAAGTGAGCTCCATGACAGCCCTTGTTAGCTCTTGGGGAACAGTGGAGTTGAGAGAGAGAAATGGGGTGGGGGATGTGTGCTTGGGGTCTTTGACTGGATTTGAGACTGTCTGGTGTCATTTCAGGAGGTTCTAGAGTTCCCAGTACCACAGTTCTTTACATCTCAGCACAGAAAGAATTCAGTGAGAGGCAAAGAGATACAGATAGGTGATTTATTAGAATAGGACGCTTGTGTGATTTACAGGTGGGCAGGCGAGGGGTTGCCAGGTGCTGAGAACTTACTGGGCTACAGTTTTATAATCAAAAGCAGGGAGCCAGGGGAAGAACTCTTTTTGTCTTTTCTGAGTAGACGTTATGTTTCTATCATCAGTTCCCCCTCCAGGTTGCGCAGGAAAGTTTTTCATCCCTATATGGTCAAGTTAGGTCCACGAATTACTGTCTTTTTTATGTGTGCAGAGAGCGTGTCCTGGGCATCATTAGCTCACTGAGCTTACTGGCCAGGATGTGGGGCTCCTACCACCACTGTTTTCTTGTTTGGGGGCAGGTCTCATAAGCAAGCCTGCTCTTTATCATTAACTTACAGGGTCTCCCATGTTTTTTCTATTTACAGTCCCCTAGTTGGGTTAATTATTTAATCACCTACTTTGTCCCTTTACTCTGTCCCTATCAGACTAGCCCTATTTTCTGTCTTTCTTCTTTTTGTTTTTATTTATTTGGCTACACCAGGTCTTATTTGCGGCATGCAACTCTCAGTTGCAAATTCTCAAATGTGGGGATCTAGTTCCCTGAACAGGGATTTGAACCTGTGCCTCCTGCACTGGGAGTGAGGAGTCTAGCCGCTGGACCACCAGGGGAGTCCCTGCACACTTTTATTCCTTGAGCAGAGGCTGCACAGTTGTTTGTCCTATTATCCCTTGTATTGTTTTATGTCTGAAATAGTAAATTTTTTGAGTAAATGTGGGAAAGAGAGGACTGAAGGACTTGGAGAGTAGAGTGTGGAAAACAGGCCTGTGTTTGTACCAGAGGAGGCACACAGTGCGTTTTGACCGCAGAGCTTCCTAGTTGTTGGCTTTGTCTGTGATCATTGACCCGTTGCGCTTTCGCACCAGAGAACTCTTTAATCACTCCTGTCCTCCTCCCATCTCTCCCCTATTCCACATGCCCAAAGGAATGCTGTGATTGGAATTATCTGTCTTTCTGACATTTTGCTGCAAACCCTACTGAACTGAATTAAGTTATGAAAAGATAGCAGTATGACTAAACTGTCTTCATGGCCCGAAGTACTTGTGGTTGGTCAAACTATGCCTAGTGAGTAAAAAGGGGCCTCCAGGCTCTTTCTTCTCATCTCCTGATTGCTTAAAACTCCAGGCTTCATCCATGAGGCTCTGGCAGTCCTGGACGTGCAGAGATCATACTTCCGAGCTGCTGAACCCTCAGCTTGCTCATTCAAGCCCTGGGGGTAGGGCTTGACCTGGATTTGCCCCCATAGCCCTCTTTCTCCTCTTTCGTCTTCCGGCCTAGCCCTGCAGCTAACCCCCCTACCTTCACCCCAGGCTCAAGCAGGAACATTGACCCTGTAGTCAGAGGGAATGTATTGGTTATATAAGTGCTGTTTGGAGGTATACTGGCAAGTTGGGATTTTTGGAATGAATTTTTACATAGTTTGGTAGTTCAGTAATTTTCCAGAAGCTTAGGTAGCCTGGGCCAGGTGGGAGGTTTCCCCAGCTCTGTTAGGATTCACCCCCACCCCCCCCACCCCCACCCCCGCCCCGTGCCTCTTTACATGAGAACAGGGTTTCCTTCCTGAACCGGGGGCTGTGACAGGCTCCCCGTGGTGGAGTATCCTAAAAGATAAAGCAGAGGATTTTTTTTTACCATGGAAACATCTTAGCAGGGCCCAGGGCCCTCTGGGGGTGGACATGGTGCTTTACTATGCTACTTTCACAGCAGGCTATAAAAGAAAGTGAGCTGCCTGCCTCTGGCCAGTTTCCTGGCTGCCAGGCGAGCAGAATAAGCTGGTAAAATCCACTGTTCACTTTGTTTCAGGCTGTTTTGTCTTGACTGGTCAACTTGAAAGTGAAAGGCACTCAGTCATGTAAGACTCTTTGTGACCCCAGGACTGTACAGTCCATGGGATTCTCCAGGCCAGAATACTGGAGTGGGTAGCTTTTCTCTTCTCCAGGAGATCTTCCCAACCCAGAGATTGAACCCAGGTCTCCCACATTGCAGGCAGATTCTTTACCAGCTGAGCCACAAGGGAAGCCCAAGAGTACTGGAGTGGGTAGCCTATCGCTTCTCCAGCAGATCTTCCCAACCCAGGAATTGGACCAGGATTTCCTGCATTGCAGGTGGATTCTTTACCAGCTAAGCTATCAGGAAAGCCCCGAGAAGCCAAAATAGTTCAACAAGGCATATGGTTGACTAAATAATTGATTAGGAGAATTATCTCCTATTAGGACATTTTTTCCTATGGTAAATTCTTATTTAACATATCATTTTTTTCTAACAATAAACCTGGGTGCCCAGCATAGCAAGAGTATGGACTCTTGTGGGCGTATCAATAATAGAAATAATGTGGTGGTATGGTTCCCAGCAAATCGTTCCCAGTGCTGTGTTTCTTCATATTCTCCTTATGTTGTAGCCACGTGTTCCGGGAACAAACTCACTTGGAATGACAATGCAGATTGTGGAGTGCAGTTCATTACACCGGCGGCCCAAGGCAGAGTCTCCTCTTAGCGAGGGACCCCGACCAGTTTCTGTGAAAACCTTATATACTCTAAGTGTGCTTGTTCAAACCCACCTCCCCAGATTCCTTGAAACTAGTCTGGACAAGGTAAAAGAGATACGATCAAAGTTAACCCATGATTCATGGGTCACAAGACTAGATGAACAGTGGATGTTTATCAGTAGGCCTGTGGTCATATCCCTATAAACAAATGGAATTTACCACTTTGTTCTGTTTCAGAGATAATTAGCATATTCTTTTAGGCAAGTACAAGTCCTGAGGCTCTTTTATCCGGGGGTCTGGTTTCCCGTTGGTATGCCATTTCTACGGACACTGGGCACAAAGTTGAGAGTCCACTGGGAGGTGACCAGGCGTGTAGCCCAATGTTTGCAGCCTGGCCTAAGACGGAGTCCAGCTCTGTCTGTTTCCTCCTTCATTTCCCCCTCTTGATGATCTTAACTCATATTATGAACATCACTCATAGGGATATAGTGTACCCTGGCTCTCTGACCACCAGTTTAGGAGAATGACATCAGCTTTCAGGTTGCAAAGTTTATAATACATTGTAAAATGTAGACCCTACAGGCAGAACTATCAAGGCAACTGTAACAATGATAAATATAGTCTTCCATCAATCGGCCTTCACCCAAGATAGGACCGAAGTCCAGGAAGGAATGTTTTCATTTGACATTGCTTTCACCTGGTTTTTCGTGTCATCTAAAGCAGTCGATACATTACCAGATAAGTCAGGAATGTATACACAACATTTAATCTTAATTATAGCACAGGTCCCTCCTTGAGCAGCTGTATGTCCAAAGCCATTTTATTATGAATTACCACTTTTTTCATTTGGATTTGTTTTTTATTTAAGGCTTGGATGGCTTTTGTTTTATCCAGGAGGGGCTGTTTTGTGAAATTAGTCAAGGCCTTTACTTGATTCATGATATCTGTTGTCTCTATAGAGATATCTGTTGTCTCTATAGAATAAGGCAGCGATATATTCATACCATTGAAACACAGATCTTGTCCACCTAGCATGTAAATAAGGTAGATTTACCGGGGCTTGTTGTAGGTTAGGCTTTTGTTACACTGGCATTTATATCAAATGCAACCCCATGACCCGAGTCTGTTGACCGTACGTCTTACACCAAGAGAGCAAGGAGAGGTTATGATTGACAAGAGAGAGGAAAGTCTCTTTTTGTCATCCCAGAAAAGAGCAGAGTGGTTTAAAATCCCTTGGCAGAGCGGTGACACCCACCAAGGAAGTCCATCCATCACTGACAGGCATAGCCCCACATACCCAGCAGCTGGAAGTGTTGTGGAAGTCTGTAGGAATGTGTCCATGAGACAAATATCTTTCAGACCATCTTCTTTTTTTTTTGTTCTGTCTACGAAGTTCTCAGTACCCTATGTACTTTTGATATTTCCACTCAATGACACTTAAATTGCCATTCTGCCTCCTTCTTAATTGGGGTGAGAAGAGCCTTACCTGCCAGATCCCAGAGGGCGAAGGGGCATTGCCGTGTCTTTCTTTACCTGTTGGTCAGCACAGCCAAACCAGAACACCACGTGGTCTAAGACTGTTTTTCCCTTAAAGTCCGTTCTGCCTTGGTGGGCTTGATCAGGTGCAGATGAAAACACAGATGGGTTAAATATCCCATGTCCCAGGCCATGTCTGGAAAAGTCAATTTATATTCACTTGTGTATCCACCCTCCTTCTAGCCTAACAATTCCGAAGGGGTCAAGAATTTTACAGCAGACGGGACACCTCCTGGGGGAGGGCAGAATACAAGCATACAAGGACTAGTTGTCTATCTTAAAATCCCCTGGCGATCGCTTGTTAATAATTTTTCCCAAGACGGCGTGGACACACCTCCTAAATGACCTTTGCAAATTCCCTCCCTAAGCCCTAGGACGCTTGTCGACCTGTGTACCAAGCAGTCGCTGCCGCCTGCCTATTCCAGGCCCCTGTGGGTCCGTGCCCGTTCTAGTGCCTCCCAGGGGGTGATCAGGCCCCCTCTTTCACCCTGCCGGGTGGGGTCCTCCTCACCTGAGCGCTCAGCTCCCCTGCTGCCGTCCACTACCTGCTAACGTGAAAGGTTCAGGTGTTGAGAAGCAGAATCCTTCCAGAAGGGTGAGGCACCTTACCCCCTCTAGAAGATTCAAGCCGCAAGGCCCCGGCGTACTCCCAAATGGGACTTGTCTCCTCAAAGTGAGAAGTTTCCCGGCCAATGCACCAAATGTAGCCACGCATTCTGGGTAACAAACTTACTCAGGACAATGCAGGTAGTGGAGTGCAGTTCATTACACCGGCAGGCCCAAGGCAGAGTCTCCTCTTAGCCAAGGACCCTGACTAGTTTCTGTGAAAACCTTATATACCCTAAGTGTACTTGCTCAAACCCACCTCCCCAGATTCCTTGAAACTAGTCTGGACAAGGTAAAAGAGAGATAGGATCAAAGTTAACCCATGATTCATGTGTCACAAGACTAGATGAACAGTGGATGTTTATCAGTAGGCCTGTGGTCATATCCCTGTAAACATAATGGAATTTACCACTTTGTTCTGTTACAGAGATAATTAGCATATTCTTTTAGGCAATGGAGAGTCCAAGTACAAGTCCTGAGGCTCTTTTATCCAGGGGTCTGGTTTCCCATTGATATGCCATTTCTATAGACCCCGGCCACAGAGTTCAAAGTCCATTGGGAGGGTGACCATGCATGTAGCCTAATTTTCACAGCCTGGCCTAAGACGGAGTCCAGCTCTGTCTGTTTCCTCCTTCACTTACAGTATGTGGCCTGTCCTCTTAATGAATTCTGCTTACTGTAATATTAGTATTTTCTGCCTCATTGCCACTTAGCACTGTCCCTTTTTCTCCGTAAGCTAGTTATCTTTGACTTAAACGATTTTTTTCCCTTCATCTAGGTTAAGGATAGTGAATAGGTTTCAGTTCTTATGCCATCTCTGATCCATCGAAAACAGCTGTCTGGAGTTGTGGGTGGGTACAGATTCAGAGGCCAGACTGAGCTCTGCAGGGGAGAATGCTGATTGATTAGCAATGTCTGTGAAGGGCGCAGGGTTAGGGCTTGGACCACTCCTATCTGAAGTACTCATAAAAATGTAAAAAATTAAGAAAGCTCTTAACACGTCAAATCATGAATGGTGGTTATTGTAGATTGTTAGATTCAGGAGAATTTGCTGTTCCTTTGATAATGATCTATGTTTTCTGCATTTTGACAGTGAACATGTATTACTTTAATAAGCAGGGAAAAAAAAAAAAACAGTGTTATTTTGAAGAGAAACGTCCTACCTAAATGAAACTGGTGATTTGAATGTGCTGTGTCAGTGCTTGATTCTGCTGCTGGGCTGTATAGTTGCAGTGTACTTAGCAGGCGGCTGGGTGTGCTCACTGATTTTCCTTTCTTGCACTCCAAACAATCTTTTGGCCCTGGACCATAGTTCTTGTTGTGTGGTAGAATGTGGGACTGACTGACTGGTTTCCCTTCTTCTAACTGGCAGGTCGAGGTGGTGCATCTATATATGGCAAGCAGTTTGAAGATGAACTTCATCCAGACTTAAAATTCACAGGTAAGTGTATGATCTGGCTGGACTGGGAAGAGGAAGAGGGAGTGGATTTTAAAAGCTCACTCTTTTGGCAGTGATTCAGGGTGACTGCCTGACACCATGGCGTGGTGCCATGTAGCTGCCCAGCTGCAGCGCCCCAAAGAGCTCTGGCCGATTAGGAAAAGTGGCGCCTCTCAGAGTCCTGAGCGATTCAGAGCACTGGTCTGAGTGATCTCAATTCTCACTGCTTGTTGAATGTTGCAAGAAAGCAAAAGATTCTGCAAAGAAGCAGGAGACCTTCCTGGATTTTTGAGGGGAATTGAGAACCTGGTCCAGCAGTTAGCAGGGATCATGATGGATATAAGCTGAGGAGTAGGTGAAGACAGGGCTTCCCTGGGGGCTCAGAGGTTAAAGTGTCTGCCTGCAATGCGGGCGACCTGGGTTTGATCCTTGGGTCAGGAAGATCTCCTGGAGAAGGAAATGGCAACCCACTCCAGTACTCTTGCCTGGAAAACTCCATGGATGGAGGAGTCTGGTAGGCTACAGTCCATGGGATTGCAAAGAGTCACACATGACTGAGCAGCTTCACTTGGTGAAGACAAGGAAGCTGAGGCCATTGGGGTAGTCCAGCTGTCAGCCTCTGTGCGAGAGTAGAGAGCCTGCCTGATGGCAGGGTTGTGCAGTTGGGTGCTTGGTGTGGCTTCTTTCTATCCCTAGGCTGGTATAGCAGGTCCAGGCTGGAGTGTCAGGGTTACTCATACTCCTTCCTCTTCCTTTTTGCCGCCAGGGGCTGGAATTCTCGCGATGGCCAATGCAGGGCCTGACACCAACGGCAGCCAGTTCTTTGTGACCCTGGCTCCCACCCAGTGGCTTGATGGCAAACACACCATTTTTGGCCGTGTGTGTCAGGGAATAGGCGTGGTGAATCGAGCTGGGATGGTGGAAACGAACTCCCAGGACCGCCCTGTGGACGACGTGAAGGTCACCAAGGCTTACCCTTCCGCGTAGACTCGCTGCCCTCTCGGGCACCCCCAGGTCTTCTGAGATGGCCCCAGCAAACTGGTTCGCAGATGACCTAGAATGACGCATAACTCTAAACCTCATTTTGGCCTTGCAAGTCTGAGGCGCTGAGGAGGCCTGGGGTCTTGGGTGAGTTAGAGACGGGCGTGTATTTTGATCAGATGCTTCTTTTCTCTTCCCCAGTACCTGTGCTGACTGAGCACGTGCAGAAATGCTCCTACATGATCTTTCACAGATAACTGCTCACTGCACACGGCCCGTACTGCTCCTTCTCGTGTGTGTCTGCTTCATGTGCTTCAGACAAAGTGAAGCCCACTCTGTCATTTCGCAGTGCCTAACCAGCCTCTTGTGGAAATTTATATTCTGGCCTACACTGCAGTCTTTAGTGGCTGGCAGCCACAGAATTCAAAACCAAGTAGTGTCTATCAGCCTTCTTAACTGTGTGCGCCCCCTATTTCAGTCTCTTGCATTGGTTCTTCCAGGGATTGTATGCATCTCTGTATATATTTTTCCTCTCAGAACATCAACACTGCTGTTTCTGACACTGAGACATCCCACACAAACCACATTGAATTTTTGCCAAATGAAAAATGCATCCAACAATCAAGTTTCTAAGAAGGTGTCAAGTGGGGAATGATAATGTGTAATAATCGAGAAATGAATTTATTAAAAAGAAGCAGACGCATTGACCATTTTTTCTCCAGGAAGGAGTAGAAATCTGTAGTGAGCATAAAGGCAGACTGTGGGTTCTCCTTAAAAAAACAGTATTCTCATAAAGGAGAAGCACCACTTAAGTTTTTTTAAACTAAGACTTAAGAGAAATTAGGTAAGAGAGTTTATATGTATTTTTTTAATCTTTCTAATTTTTTTTTAAGGAGGGAGTGGTGAGGGAAAGGAAGTTAATACCTGTGGAATGCATAGAACCTTCCAAAATAAAATTCCATTGATGGTTGAAATCACTGCTGTAGTCTGATCTTAAACATTGTACGAGGTTCTAACAGCCATTTGGACCTCTGAATCATCTCAAGTAGTACTTATTGTAGGACTGATCTTTAGGTTTTCATATCATTTTAGGTTTGGGGATCTCTAGTAGATTTCTGCCATCCAAGAGTAGGTTTGACTTTTAAAAGGAGGCACCAGAGAAGGAAGTTAAGTGATGTCGACCAGCATTTCTGAGTGAGGGGGACGCCCCTGTGGATTAACCAAGTGGATGTGCTGAGATACCTGAACCATTATGTGAACTTGCAGGAGATGTTATCGTGAACCCAGGGGCAGTATGTGTTGTGGTATTTGCTTTCTTAAATGGATAGCTCCTTGACTGAAAGAGGATTATAGCTTAAGTGTTCCTCCTTATCCCTCTCTGATTTTGGGAATGGTGATTTCCTTTATGGAATGGCCAAACAAGGTTCTGTTTCCCATGCACATCTTTCTCTTTTCTCTCAATGACAAGAAAGCAAAACCCAATAACAAACTATGTAACTGACTCTGTAACCTCCCAGAGATGGTTTTAGGGTACAGAGTTCTATTGCAGGAAAGTAGAAATACATTTCTTTCAGCTTGGACTAGGTGGACATAATTGGATCCTCCTCTGGGAGCAAGGAATAAGACACTCAACCACTCACCTTCCAGAACTATAATCCTGAAAATCCCTGTTTTCACCCAGGTCATGGGAGTGGTGGAAATGTGTTATGGCTACTTTGAGAAGTAAACAAGGTTGTGACTACGTTGGGAAGAGAGCCACACAGGCACAGTTCCTTGTTTCTGGATGAGTATACCACACGTATGCCATGGTGATCATACATGCAAGCACATGCCAATTTTCAGAAAGGATGTGACCTCAAAGAGTAAAACTTGAACTGAGTCACAGTTTCTAGTGATTCTGCCAGGTAGCCAGAGAAAGGCGCTTGTGTAAAAGGAATCCTGATTGACCCTTTTGTCATATGAATGTTCACATCCTCTCTGGAAAAGTACAGTTAGGACAATTCTCATGGAAGTGGGATGTGCTGGGACACAGCTCATTTCAGTCACAACTCAAATAGATCAAGATGAGGGTAGGTTATGTGGAGAACGCAGGATGAGTTTATAACTTAGATGGAGATTAATGAAATAGATCATGTACCCAGACTGAAAAGTGCATGGCCCCCATGGGGTCTAGCCCAAGCTTCTCACACTTAGCCCCACATAAGAATCACCAGGGAGCCTGCCCTTAGAAAGCGGATCCAGATTCAGCATCTGGCCAGAGATGTCTGCGTCTCTGACCAGCTCCCAGGTGGTGGTGATTGCTGCTCCAGAGACCACACTTTGAGTAGTGAGAGTCTAACTCTCACGTTTGCCCAACATGAAATTGGGGCAAGGGGGTGGTTCTTAAGAACATGGGCAGTCAGGACATTAACCTTTTCTTCTGCCTTCTAGACCAGTAGTGTTCTCAGAAGATGAAGAAGATTGAAGGGATTCAAAGCACAGGGTGAGCTTTACCAGCTTGTGGCTTTGGCAGCTAAGGTGGAGCTTTAAGAACCAGTACGCTTCCACCTTCTGTACCCGTTTAGTGTACCATGGACATCAGACCACATGTGACCCTGAGATCCTGGGAGGGCACCAGAATGACTAAGATGGTATGATTTAGTAGACATCACAGAAAGGCAGGGATATGTCGTCATCGGTCATGACATTGAGGGTAAAGGGCTCTGAAACCAGACTTCCAGGCCTCAGAGCCCAGCGTCACCACTTAGCAGAAGTGTGATGAACTTGTTCCTTAATCTCTCTGTGCCTTGGTTTCCTCAAAATGAGGGTAGTGGTCCCTTACCTCTTAAGGCTGTTGTGAAGATTAAATGAGCTGGAGCAAATATTTAGAACAGGGACGGGCCTTTGGGAAACAGCTGTCCTTCGCACTGGTGGTCCTTGAAGCCACCGCACTCTTCTGCCTCTTCACCCCAACATTTCAGCGGCCTGAAGTTGCACATCGCTCCCTCCCACCGGGCTAACCTCTGAGAGCAAAAACCCTTGTCTTATTCCTCTCTGGGAGCCCCCTCAGCACCTTATGCAATTCTTTGAGAGGTTATTACTGAATAAATCAAATTAAAAATTGTTCTCTGTCAGGAAAAGGTTGAGATCCATTTGCAGAAATAGCTTTACCAACCCAAGCTTTAGCTGGTACGGCAGCAAAGCCTTTCCACTAAGCCCTGTGGAAGTCCTCAGCTTGATTTATTTTTGGATTGCGTCTCCAGAATATGTCAAAATAGCTTTCCCTGCACACGGGAAACGATTCCTACCCCCAGATCCTCGAGCCAATCCGAGCTGTCACTGTGGCCCCTTCTGGCACTACATTCTTGCAACGTGTGGAGGAGGAAACACTGAGAAGCGCATTTGTGTAAGTGGCAGAGTTTACTGCCTACAAAGCCCCAGGTCTCAGAACCCTGTTGCCTGTAGAGTAGATTACTGTTCTTCATGTCGATACCAGGACAGGAGATTGTCCAGCAACATTTTTAATTTTTTTAACAGATGAAAGAGGGGAGGAAAAAAAGCAAAATGTATAGGGGAAGAAAATGGTCTCGTTCTAAGGCTGGCTTGGTCTAATTTTGAAAAAATGGATCCTTATTTGTTCAAGTAGGTAATTCATGATCCCTAACTGCATCCCTAAAACCACAGAGAGCCAGTTTAATGACAATGAGTTGTAAGGCTTTTGGACAAATCATTTTACCTCTGAAACTCTGTTTTCTCATTCATCAGGCGAAGATCAGAATGAGGCCCCTATTAGCCCTAAGTTTCGAAATCTAGGTCATTCTGAGAAGATTTCCTTCCACTGCCAACTTTCCATTTAGCATGCTGTTTTGGAAATTTGCCACTAGAGGCCAGTGTGAATACAATTTAGCCTTACAGTCTCTTTAGGAGGCAGAAGCCTACCAATGGCTTTCAGGATTGATTCTAAGCCAGGCCAGCCACCCCTTTGATGTGGAAAACCAGCTATGGCTCGGACTGCGTGGGGCCAGAACTGAGATGTCAACCTGGCACTAATTGGCCTGGGAAGGCTCTTTCTCCTGTCTACGGGACTAAGTGGAGAAGTCCGCTGTGCATAGGAACAGGGAATGAGCCCCGGTGCCCAGGGCCTGGTTCTGTGATATGCCTCATGGTAAAGAGCCAGGTCCTTCTTAGCCACTTTATATCCCTCAGCAGGTGGCTTTGGAGCCGTCTTTTAGGCCCAGCAATCGCAAATATTTCCATAGAAACCAGAAGGAATCTTAAGGAAACGTCGCCCTTGCTCTGTTCCATGGTCTGTGGAAGCTACTTATGTGTATGTTTCTCTTGATCCCCAAAACCAGCCTCTGAGGTTGGCATTTAGTATGCCCATTTGCAGATGAGCCAACTGAGAACCAAAGACAAGTAGAAAGCCTTGGACAGAGTGAAAGGGTGTATGGAATAATGGACCCAGCGAGGCATGGCTAGTGAAAGGCAAGTTCTCTTGAACTTGAGAACTTCTGATGCGAAGTTCAGCCCTTTTATCTCTACCTTTGACATTCAGAGGAGGAAGATCAGGTGCAGAAAAAGAGAACGATCTAGGTGCAGGGCACGGGTGAGGACCCGAATCCGCCTGCCTTGCAGGCTATCCTGTCCAGCGGCTCCATCCTAGAGCATCCTCAGGTCAAGTTGGCCAGGAAGCCCCAGCCTGAGCCATCTTCTTGAAGGCCCTTCCGAGCAGAGCCTGCCACGGTCCTGCCGAGGTTCAGCAGGAGGAGGGGAGGGAGGGAGGGAAGGAGCACAAATGACCCTAATCAGTGTGTTTATTGGATCATAACTATTAGGCTCACCACTCAGCTAATCTCATAGAAATCACTTTCCCCTCTGCGAGGATCTGGCCACAGCTCCATGAAAAGCTGGCTGGCCTGAGTACCTGCGAGGGAGCTTTCATACAGCAGAAGCAATGGGGAAGGAGGGAGAAGCAATATTTCTCCTTCCTCATTACGCTGATGGGGAAAATGGCCATTTCACAGTCACTGTATAAGGAAAGCCCCCGAAGAAAAGGAAATCCAAGACTCACAGTTGTCCTTCTGGCAATATTCAGCTCTAAAAGAAAACTTTCCCCTTGTGCCTCCCCTTTTCAAAAGCACGTGTAGCTGTGTAAGATAGAAGATGGTAAGGAACTCGTGTTTGGGGAATGTGCCACGCACTTTGCACGGATTACTCCATTTAATCCTCTCCAAAGGCCTGTGAACAAGACATCATGATGTCCGCTTCAGAGACGAATCCGTTTTGTAGATGAAGGCTCTGTGTTGATTGACTGGGTCATGGCAAGGCTGAGCTTTGGGCTTTGGGTCTGCTCTCTCTCTTGGTCATACCCAAAACTCCCCCAGGAATGATTTCCTTACCATCCTGTGCCCCTTCCTCTCTCCAGCTCAGACAGCATGGAGGCTGGTCATTTCAAGCCAGGTTGTTGCGTGACCTTGGCGGGCTTCTTCAATCTGTAGAATGAGAGGGCCAGACTTGTTTTCTCACCATGCTGTGGTCTAAACTTGGTCAGTTTTATGATGGTATTTCCTTCTAGCACATCCTCATCTAATTGGAATCTCATACCAGTTTGGAGGGGATAAGGTGGAATGGGTATTATTATCCCCATTTTTTTAAGCTAGGAGAACCTGAGAAGCAGAGATACAATGAGGGGTTCAAGGTCACGACGCGAGTGGTTGGAGTGGAGACAACCCTGTGCTGCCCCCTTGCCCCCAGGCAGGCGGCCAGGCGAGCCCTGAGAGGCCGGCAGCAGCTTCCAAAGCCCGACGCCTGAGCCTCAGCCCAGCTCCTGATAGGCTTATCGGAGAACAGGGGACACTCGCTTCCCGTAATCAGAGCAGATTTTCTTAGCCAGGGGTGGAGGAGGAGGAGGCAAGATGCGAAGTGTGTCTGACGAGCAGGGCCCAGAGTTAATAGAACTCGGGGAAATCGCAGCAGGCAGCTGGAGACGCAAGCAGGCGTGCCCCCAGGGCAGGGCTGCCGGGACTTCAGCTTCCACACAAAGCCAGGCTCGCCACGTTTCCGTTTTCTTCTGCAGCCAGGCAGGCAGATACAGGCAGTTTGGCATGAAAATGAATTTATACCTTTAAAAAAGAAAAAGTTTCACCCTTGGTGGCTTTTCAGACTGCCCCAGCACAGGTCCAGCCAGGGGACATGCTAAAAGAGCTGCAGGGTAAGGAAAAATCCGAGGGTGGGGGTGGAGTGTCGGCCCCCCTCCCTGCCCATCCACCTGAGGCCTATGCAGACCCTCAAGCAACCAGGCCAGGGGGAGAAATGGGAGGGGGTTGGGGAATAGACTCAATCAAGGCTTTCAATCCAGCTGTTTTATCCCACCCCCTGGGCCAATCAGGAGAACATCAAGTGTGTTGGTGGGAGGCTGGGACTTCAGAAAGTGACATAGGCTGCTTTTAGGCTTCTGAAGATTCAAATGCAAGGATTCATTCTCCATTTCCCAAGATGTGCAAATAAGAGGAAATGGCTGAGATCAAATGAAGAGAGAGTTCAGGAGGCCCAAGAGCAGACTGGCTGACTGAGAAGTAATATGTTCAAGTGTAATTAAATCCAGCAAAAAGGAAGAGAGGGAGGCTGAGGCTGGGAAAGGCCAAGCTATGGAGGACCAAGATCCAGGGACCAAAACCTTCAGGGTACACCCCCTGTTAAGTGGAGAAGAGAGAAAAATCTACCTAAGAGAAAGGTTTTGGAGGTTCAATGGAAGGAGAAACTTGGTGACCTTGGGTGAATCCAGGCTGGCTTCCTGGAAGTGATGGTACCTGACAGATGGGGCGAATATGGGCCTAGTGGAGAGGAAATGGCAGGAAGAAGGGCCAGGCCAACCACATGGCTGGTTCTGGTTAGGTGTAAAAAGCTGATGGCGGAGATGGAGGTTCACCTTGGCCCCTATCACAAAAGGCCTAAAGTGAAGTGAAGTGAAGTCGCTCAGTCGTGTCCGACTCTTTGTGACCCCGTGGACAGTAGCCTACCAGGCTCCTCTGTCCATGGGATTTTCCAGGCGATAGTCCTGGAGTGGATTGCCATTTCCTTCTCCAACAAAAGGCCCAGAGATGGCACAGTTGCATTTAGAAAGCCCAGGTGACCCATCCTTTCTTAAAGGAGCTGAGCTAAGAGAAGAAAAGATCTAGGAGTTCATTCTAATCTGAACTCCTGTTAGTTTTTACCTCCAGTTGCTACTTGTTGGCAAAACAACCTTGGCCAATTTCTTTCCCTCTCTAGGACTCAGACTGCAAATCTGTAAAATCAAAATGAGTTGCATTATCTTTCAAGTCCTTTGTAGCCCTGAGGTTTCCAATACCACAATAAAGAGCTGAATACTGGGTTAAATGTTGGAGGGGAGGATCGAGGAGGGCAGATAGTGACGTGCTGTGATGTCTGTGTTGTGGTGAAAAGTAAATGGGACAAGGCTCTGAGCACAGATCACATCGCGCCAGACTAGGCCCTCGGCCACGTGAGGGGCCACGTCACAGACACCGAGATTCCTTGACAAGCCCTGAGTAGAGGCTGAAGGAGTCGGCCTGGTGTCAGGCAAAGACAGGGGCTGGGTTTGCATCCTGTCCTCTGCCGCTTGTCTGTGTGAACTTGGGCAAGTTAAGACCCATATTCTATAGATTCCTAGAACATAACTCAAAACAAGCGCTCCAACTCTACTGGACAGAGCTTCTGAGGAGGCTGGGTCTCTCTCTCCCTGGTAGTGGACTAGCCCAGCTCATGGCACAGAGTTTATCAAATGGGACAATAGCATCGTAGAGTTACTGTGAGGATTCAGTGTGATGGGTGTTAAATTCGTATTGCTGTGCTTATTACAGGGTAGGTTCTCGGTAAACAAAGTAAATAGATAAGATCCCTTTCCTTCTCTGTGCTAGTGGTCACGGAGCCAGAGAGTCTCAGTCTGATAGTTGTCAATGCAACAACTGAATTCATAATAGATGCTCAGTAAATGCTGCACGGATGAAGGCTGGGGATGAGATGTATGTGGTGGTAACCCTGTTTGGGACTGCGCAGTAGAAGCCAAGGGTCCTCATTGAATGAGTCAGTGTTTCAGAGGGGAGAGATGGACTTATGAACTTTTCATATAGTCATATTGAAGAGCATATAGATGGGCCCCAGGGTGAGCAGCTGGGGTTTGTTCCCTGTGGACAGAAACTCCACAACAGCAGGAGCGAGAGAGGAGGCTAGGTCCTGCCCAGGTAATGGATAAGAGACCACATATTTTCTCATTCTCGAAATCAAGGAGAACTTCCTGACTATAAAGCTTGTTGGAGGTCAAAAGGGGAGTGATGTCAACTACCCATAGGCCTCTTCATTGGAATCCATCTTGACTAAGAGATGATCACACACACATGGGAAGTTCCTGAGATTTACCAAATATGGACTCAGAACCAGGCAAATCAAAATGATCGGCCAAAAGAAACCCGGAAGAAACGCCCCATGGAAGCGATTCAAACTACCACGAGGTCACAACACTGTCTGAGCCTGCCCACCTGTCTATCCACATAGACTCTTTTCCTCCTAATAAACGCGTTACCTGTTTCACTGCCTTCTGTCTCTGTGTGGAAACTCCTTTCTGCACAGCTGATGGGCCAAGGCCTTGTCACTGGTCAAGCAGCTAGGATACAGCCTCTCACTGCCACTACCCAACCCCCATCTCTGGCTGGGAACCAAAACCCTACTTCAAGCCGCTGCAGGCCAAGTCCAGCTGACATCAGTATGATCAACTGAGCACCTGTTATGTGCTAGGCACTATTTAGGAGCTGGGAGTGTAACCACAAGCAAGGCAAGGTTCTTGCTTGTATAAAACTTGTATTTTAGTGGGGAAAACAGAGAAGGATATCGCTCTGAAGAAAAATAAAGGAGGGTCGGGGGCAAAGAGTAACAAGGCACTGGGTTAGTATAATGGCCAGGAAATCCCTCTGCAGACGGGGCAGAGACCTGAGGGCCCCAGGGCCAAGTGTTCTAAGCTGGGACTTCCCTGGTGGTCCAGTGACTAAGACGCCGTGCTCCCAATGCAGGGGGCCTAGGTTCAATCCCTGGTCAGGGTACTAGATCCCACATGCTGCAACTGAGACCCGGGGCAGTCAAACATAATTTTTTTTTTCTTTTTAAAGTATTCTAGGCTGAGGGAACAGCAGTATAAAGGCCCTGAGACAGGAGCCTGCGGGTCAATAAGGAGGCCAGTATGGCTGGAGCGAAGACTGTGATGGGGAGAGAAAGATGAGCTGAAGTCAGAGAGGTCACAGGCCTTTTGGTCCACAGCCCACGGCCCATCAAGTCCTCTTGGCACAGAGGGAGATGGAACCCAGGGCAAGGTCTCAAACAGAGGAGTGACACAGCCTGACTCTGGTGTCAAGTGAATCCCCTGGCTGCTGTGAAGATTCTAGTAGCTAGACAGGGAGGCCTCCCCTCACTTAGAAAGGCAGGAGGGGCTGGAAAGAGGAATACAAGAGACTTGAGAGGCAGCCCTGGGGTGCGGGTGGGGGCAGGGGCACAGCTGGGATCCGAGGGGCTAGGAAAGGCTGCTGCACGAGCAGCGGGAGCACCCTGGGGCTTCCCTTTGCCCGGATGACTGAGCTAGTGGCGCTCAGGTGTGGGGAGACAGAAAGGAAGGGCGGGGTGGGGCTCTGGTTGGGATGGTGGGGCAGCGCCAGGAGGAATGGGGGCTGGAGGTGTGGAGAGCTCCGTGGCCAGCTTGTGCCCCTGCCTTCAGCCCCACTGAACAGGGCTGTTCCCAGACCTTCTCAGGCAGGTCCACCTTGCACTTGGGCATCTGACCTCACTGTTACTACTGGAGTGTCTTATTGAGGGAAGAGGCGGGTGACCTTGAGTCCTTTACTCCCCTTCTCTAAACGTTTTAGTGAAAGAAGGGGTTTAATCTAGATGATCTCCAGCCAAGCCCCTGCTAGCATTTCTAGTAATGGATGGAATCAGACACTGCATCTCCCTCACCTCTCTACTGCCATGATGGCTTCAGGTTCCCACCACGCCCTCTGTCTTTCCCTGTCTCCCCAGGACTCCCATGCACCATGGTGCAGGGTCTTCACTTCTCAAGGGCACCCAGCCAAAGGAGTAAGCAGAGGGTCAAATCCAGTCTACGAGCCATGTGCCCTGGCTGGCTCAGGACGGAATTTACCCAAAGGCCTTTTTCCAGCTTGTTCTAAGATGCAGTATGGACAGCCCCCACTCCCTGTCCCATGCACAGTCCTTCTTCTGCTCCTTTGTGTTCTTTTCCTCTTATCATCCCCAGCCTTGTACAGGGCGGGTCTGAGGGCAGCGTTTACACAACAGGGGGTGGGGGTGTAGGAGATGGGCAGCAGCTGCCTCATCTGTGAGCCCTGCCTCCTAAGCCCCGTGGTGCTTTTCCTCTCCTTATCAATGCTGCGGGTTGCCTCTCAAAATTGCTCTGCCGTCATTAACACCGCGGATTAGGTCAGATGAGAGCATTTGCAGTCTTGGATGGCAGAGGCAAAACGCTGATGCTGATTATTCCACATCTTCTGGGCATGGCCCATTCTGTGCTCACAGTCTGTAATCAGAGGGACAAGGGTTAGTTACATGGTGGGGTGGGCAGGGCAGTGGTTGGCTCTAATCTGGCTGCCGGGCCCAGACAGCAAGACTGCAACCCCTTTTGGCCTGCCACTGGCTTCCCTGAACTTCACAGGTGACCTCAGTTACTTGCCACCACTATCATAGCCCTCAAAGGAGAAATGACCTCTCCAGTGGCAATGCCCAGAGGCTGCTTTTGAACCATCAGCAATTCATTTGTGCAAGGACTGTGAGCATTTTGCCCCAGGCCTGATCAGCGAGTTTTGTATTCTGGGGTCACTGATTAACCATGGAGCTCAGGGGTGTCTTTCAGACTCCTATTCCTCCAGTGTCCCCTCCTGAAATGCCTCAGTGCCCAGAGGAGGCCAAGGCCCATGGCCTTGCATCATGGCCCCTCACCTCCTGGCCTCCATTCTATCTCTGCCACCTTCATCCTGCACTCCAGAGTCTCCAAACACAGCTCTCTGGCCCTTAATCTTGCTGGTCGCCTGCCAGAAGCACCTGCTCAGCCTTTTCCTCCAGGCAGAAGTTCTCCTGTAGCAGCTGCCGTCCTGTCTGCACCCTCACCTTTACCCTTTCAGCGCGCCCCAGCCCCACCTCCTGCTGTTGGCACCTGTACTTCTCTGCCTGCAGCTCTTTCTGGCTTCTGGAACCTGCATTGCCACTCTCTGCTGGTCAGGTTAGACGTGTGCCAGGAAATGAGCACACTCCAGAGGCGGCACTCAGCCACTGAGCCTGTGACTGATGAAAGTTGGTGTGTCCACACACCCACCCTGCTCCCTCACCCCTCTGGTGGGCTGAGTGTGAGGTGTGTGCTGCGTGGTCTCCCTGAGCGCCTCAGTGGGAATGAGCCTAGTTGCCCGCAGGGATAACCGGCTTGATAAACCACCCCTATTGGCTGCCTGCCCCGCCTCACCTCCACACTCCCCACATGGCATTTCCTTCATCTCCCAAATAAACTACTCACATTTAAAGCTTTCTCTCAAGGTCCACTTCTGAGGGAAGCAAACAGACATCATCTTCAACGTCCATCTCAGTATCTGCTTCTTTTTGCAGTTTCTTCTGAGCCTCCCTTGCACCCACTCCTGGGGAAGAACTATTGGTCACTCCTCTCTGTGGCCCTGGCCCTTTATGTCTACCTCAGCACTGCTCTCGCTGTGCCGTCATTTATTTTCTGCATGTCTTGGGGTCCCCACTAGCCTGGGAACTCTTTGGGGACAGATACTATGTCCTTTTCATCACCTTTTTATCCTCTGAGCCTGAGACAGCACCTGGCGCAAGGAAGTTGCCCAATATAATTTTTTTCCCCCAAAGAGCCACGATGGAAATGCAATAACTAAGAGAGAGCAAAAGAAAAATAAACACCATATATTAATGCATATATGTGGAATCTAGAAAAACGGTACAGATGAAACTATTTGCAAGGCAGGAATAGAGACACAGATGCAGAGAACATTCATGTGGACACAGTGGGGGAAGGGAGGGTGAGATGAACTGGGAGACTGGGATTGACATATACACTACCATGGATAAAAGAGATAGCTAGTGGGAAGCTGCTGTATAGTACAGAGAGCTCGGCTCAGCACTCTGTGATGACCTACAGGGATGGGATAAGGGTGAGGGGGTGGCAGGGAGGCCCAAGGAGGGGATATATGTACACAAAAATCATTCATTTCGATGCACAGCAGAAACTAGGGTTTCCTGGGTGGCTCAGTGGTAAAGAATCTGCCTACGATGCACAAGATGAAGAGACACGGGTTCGATCCCTGGGTCAGGAAGATCCCCTGGAGGAGGGCATGAAAACCCACTCCAGTATTCTTGCCTGGAGAATCCCATGGACAGCGAAGCCTGGTGGGCCACATTCCATAGGGTCGCAAAGAGTCGGACATGACTGAGCGCACACACACGCACTGCAGAAACTAACACAACATTGTAAAGCAGTTATATTCCAAGTTTTTTTAAAGTATTTTAAAAAGAAATAAATCAGTGAATAAAACAGAAAAAAAAAAAAAAGAGGGAATGGAGAGAAACAGACAAATTCCAGAATCTTTCTAGGAAGAGACACAGGGGCTGCTGTGCCCAATGCTGTAACATTACAGGGTTACGTGATAGAACTTCAGTCTCACTATTCACCTGCTCAACAAGCTGCAGTGACTCCCACTGTTGTCCTCCTCAACTGGACCTAATTTCATGGATGTCTGTCTTTTTAAAATATTTATTTATTCATTTGGCTGCGCTGGGTCTTAGTTGCAGCATGTAAACTCTTTAGTTGTCGCATGTGGGATCTAGCTCCCTGACCAAGGATTGAACCCCGGATCCACTACATTGGAAGCATGGAATCTTAGCTGCTAAACCACCAGGGAAATTCCTATGGATGGCTTTTAAGACCCTTCAGCACCTGGCTCCATCCTAAGAGGCAATCAAGACTTCTGTTCAGAGTCAGGCTTTGGTCTCAACTGCCTGGGTTCAAATTCTCACTCTGCCAGTTCCCAGCTGGGTGACTGTGGGAAAGTTATTTAGCTCCCCTGAAATAATAATACCTCATACCTATACTTATTTTGAGAATTTATAATCACGCACAGTCTGTAAATATATTAAAATCATTGAATTGTATACTTTAAAATGGTGGAATTTTATAGTACACAAATAGTATTTTAAAAAATTAATCATGGTGTCTGGCCCAGGGTAGGTTCTTTGAAAACAAAACAGTGGTTATCATTGTGACCAAGGAAGCTTTCCAAGGGAACCTAGCACCTGATCAGACACAGAGTGGGTATTCTGTAAACACTGGTGGGACCAGTGGATAACATAGCTCACAAGTATGTGTGGAGCATGTCTAGGACAGCTACATGGGGGAAAGCGGGGAGCGGGGGACACAGAGATTCCAAGCCCAGTTTTGCATCCCTTGGAAAAGGAGGCCCAACTTATTCTTGGTGGAGACAGGGTCTTAAGCCCAAACCAGAGAAAGGATCCCCACCACCCTGGGCATCCCCTCTTTGTTCTTGTTGTCGGGTCCCAGGTGGCAGAGCCTAGTCCAGCGGGGATCCTGAGCCATGGGTAAACAGAAAACACTTAACCCAGGCTGACGAACGTGTTCTTATATTTATCTTTAACTCTGGCTGTATCCGATGTTCTGGGAATTGACTTCAAACAGAATCTTGAGCGCCGGTTAAGGCCCAGCTGCCAAAGCCAGGCCCGGAGGGCGCGGCTTTCCCAGAGCCGATCTCAGGCTCTGATCCCCCCAGGACCCTTCCCAGGCAGAGAGGCGCGTCCGCTCCAAATGCCGGGACCATGCGGAAGAGGAGGTTCTAGCTCAGTAAAGCTGAGATTCAGGCTGAGGAAGGGCCGCGGGAGATTTCCTAGGGAAGCGTCTCTTGAGAAGCCCTGGAGAGACGCCACAGCGCTACAAACCCAGGGGCTCACCCAGGAGGGCTAGACTCGGGCAGAGTGGAGCCGCAACGGGCTGGAAGGGAGGCCGCCGGAGAGGGGCCTCGACAATCTCCTCGCCCCCCTGACTGCGATCAGAGCCCGGCACACAGCAGGCGCCTACTTGGTGCAGGTTGCAGAGAAGCCTGGAGAGCTCAGACCGCCCTCTGCCTGGTTGGAGGAAGTTTCTAGACCCAGGGGCTGGCTAAGCCGTGTGGTCACGACGGGCAGGGGATGGGCAGGGCTCTGTCGCGTGGCTTAGGTGGCCGACTCCGCGTGGCCAGGCCCGGCGGGGGCAGAGGCGGATGGGGGAGCGTCCATGTACCCACGCTGCCTAGGCATAAGGACCCTCCGGGCACTGGGGTCGTCCCCACACGCTTCCCCAGGAGATGTAAAATCTGTTTCTGCACTGAGACCCGCCCCCTCCCCCGCGTTGGGGCGCACCCTCAGCAGAGAGCCCCCCAAACCTATGGGGGAGATGCTGTCTCTGTGCACAGATCCCTCCCCACCCTCGCTCCGCAGAGACACTTCCCAAACAGATGCTCCTAGGTTCAGACACCCCTCTGGCTCCCGGGGTACCGAGACCCTCCGGGAGGTGGGAAGTGGAGCGCGGGCGCAGACGAAGACGCGCACCGCCGAGACCATCTCTAGCCGTCACCCCCCAGGCTCCCAGCATCTGGAACCGCGTCCCCACGCCCGCCACACGCACACACACACAGATTCACACGCTCGCACACACACTCGCGCGCAGACCCCGCCCGCGGCCCCGCCCCGGCCCCTGCGGGCGCCCCCTCCGGCGCTCACGGACCCAGCAAGCGGCCCGCCCCGGGTGGCGGGAGGCGGCGGCTTCGGGCAGATTTGATTTTCCCGCAGCCCGGGCGCCCCGGAGCCAGAGCCCGAGCCGAAGAGGTGGCGCTCGGAGCCGCGTCCCCAGCCTCGCCGCCGCCCGCGCGGAGACCCAGCGAGTGGCGCCGCAGCTCCGGCGCTCCGGCTTCGCTCCGCGCTGCCTGAGTCCCGCCGCCCCCGCAGCCCGAGCTCCACTCGACCCCCCACACCCCCTCTCCCTCTCCTGCACCCCTTCTGCCCCCACCCCGAGCTCCCCGCCCCTTTCCCGGTGCTCTCTCCACCACTCCGCGCGTCCCTCCCGGCGCCCTCGCCTCGCGCCCCTCCGCCTCTCCCCGCTGCGCCCCAGCTCCCTGAGCGCTTTGCCCCTCAACACTGGGTCCACAGCCTCCTCGTGGCGTCACCCGCACCCCCTCCTCTCTCCTCGGCCCCCGCTCCCTCCGCCCCCTTCCCTCTCTCACTTCCCACGCCCCCTCTTCGCTCTCCTCTCTCCTCCCTTTGCCGCCCAGCCACGGCTCGGGAGTTAGGGGGAGAGCCCAGGGTTTCCGTTGCTCCGGAGGAGGAGTGAATCGCACAGGGATTGACTAATTTGGGGGGGGGGGGCGCGGTGGGCTATGGAACAGCCCGAGGACATGGCGTCGCTGAGCGAGTTCGACTCCTTGGCGGGCAGCATCCCGGCCACCAAGGTGGAGATCACCGTGTCCTGCAGGTGAGCCGCCCGCTGTCCGGGTCCCCCCGCCCCGTCCCTGGAGCCGGAGCCCCGTCTACCTCCGTGCGCCCCCTTCCAGAGCGTGCTCGCCCCTCTGCCTGTCGGGCAAGAGCCCATGCCCAGCCACGGGTGGCCAAGGCGGAATGGGAAGCCAGGCTCAGGGTCTTATCCGGGAAAGTTTGCACACCGGGCTGGTGTTGCGAGGAGATAAGAAGACGCGGGGGGTAGGGATCCGGGAGCCCGAGGGAGGAAAGGGAGGTAGTGAACGAACACGGCAGGGGCTTCACGCCGTCTATTTCTGATCGTCCCCTCCCCAAATGGAGAAGAAAGGGATTTGCCTCATCCCTCCCAGGCGTGCCCAGCCTCTGCCTTCTGCGCCCTTCTTCCCTGTCTTCTCCCTGCTCCTTCGCCCCAACTCCCCCACCCTCTCCTCCCTCCCTCCCCCCCACCTTCTAGACCCCAGGATCCTACAGCCTTTCTTCACCTCCAACAGCAAATCAGACTCTTGGGAAAGGATCAGATTGGCTCACTCATGCTGAGCTGTTGGATGACTGATAACAACTCGAAGTGACACCATTAAAAAAAAAAACAATAACTGGGGTACAAAATCTTAAGCCAAAGGCCTAGGACACTGGTGTGGAAGTTTAGAGTCCAGCAGGGGAGGGAGAGGAGGGTTTTTGTGGGTTCCCACCCCTAAATCCTCATCCAGGTCACACAGGCTTTGGGAGTCACTGGGTGGGGGGGCGGCCATCGGAGCTGGGTCTCCCCCAGGTTCTTCCATCTGAGAGGAAGGCTGTCCCAAGCAGTGAGGGGCACAGGTGGGCTGGGGGGGGGCTGTCTCCCCTAGTGCAGTCAGCCTGCGGCTGGCCTTGCGGGGACTGTGAGGAGCACTGGTCGGTGCAGACCCTACCTCTGCAGGAAATGCCATTCCCCTGCCCAGAGTGACCAACAACATCTCTGGGGTCCCGGGTGCGCACTAGTCCCAAATCGCCTGCCCCATCCTCTTCTAGGCCTCTCTTTGGTCGGCGTTTCACCCACCTTCGTGGCAGCACCCCCCCCCCCAACCTTGTATTCCCAAGTTGTGGCCCTGGGGAGATGTATATAGATGAACCAGAGGAGCTGGGCAGGGGTGTGAAAGAGGAAGGATTCGGGGCGCAGGAGTGGGGGTTAGGGGGATAGGAGTGAGAGCTGATGCGGTGGAGCGTTGCTATCCCCTCGTGTTAAGGCCCTTCTGGGGGCTCCTGTGATAACTCCCACGTTTCTGCCCCATAGTCCCACACACAGTTTTGTCAGGATCATCTCCCAAGGCCATTTGCATCTTGTCATTACTCTGCTGGGAGATTCCTGATGGCCCGTTAGCTCGGGTCTCACTTCCTCAGCCATCCGCAGCTGCCCCAGCCCGCCCTTCCCTCTCCCGAGGGCATACAGCCTGCCGCTCCTTCCCAGCCCAGCCTTCAGTCAAGCCCCTGTCAGAGCTGTCTCGGGGTCCTTTTCACCCCAGAGCCTCTGAAGGGCACCTTCTCCATCAGATCTCACCCGGTCTTCATCTCTACCAGTTTATGTCCCCGACCCCATCCTGAAAAGCCTGGCCTCATGCTCCCCACTTCCAGCCATCCTTCTCACCCATGGGACACCCATCCCAAATCACTGCCTCAGGTGTCCACCGAATCCTGAGCACTCAGCCTGGGCCAGGGGGTCTCTCACATACTGAGCCCAGAACCTCTGAAGACATCTCGGCTGTATAGACTTCATTCCCCTTCCTCTAAAGTAACTGTTTCTTTCTTTCTTTCTCTCTTTTCTTTTTGGAAGTGGGAGTCCCCACTCTGATTCAGATTCACGAACCCTCTACTTCCAGGGGAGGGAGAGGAGGCAGAGGGCAACAGGGCACCGTGGCTTTGGATCAGACACCTTAAGATGGAATCTGCTCCACCACCTGGGGCAAACTTTTAGCCTTGATTTCTCCCATTTGTTAGGTGCAAACCACCTGCAGTCCTAGGAGGTCCCATATTCATTGAGAAACCTCACTTGCCAAGGTAGCTCACGCGCTTGGAAGCGTGGCTGGCACGTAGCAGATCCTCAATAAATCCTGTTGGAGGAATTAACTTACAGGAGTAGAGGATCATGAAGCATCCAGCATGCTGCTTTCTACTTGCTTCGCATACAGTAGGTGCTCAATAAATAGCTACAATGATTACTATAAGGCAGTAGCACTTGGCCCTCCTGTTTACTCTCTGAAAGCAGAGGTGTCCAAAGACTCAAACCTTTGGCCTAGGTGGTACCCAGGGATGTAGTTGAGATCCTGGGGGCTGTGGTTCTGGGATCAACCCTGGTGCTTATTCCTTTTCATAGGATATCAGGCTGGGGAGGGCATGACCCAGGCCCTGCTCTCCGACTCTTCCTGAAGCCAGAGGGTGGGAAAAATGGGGTTCTGGTAGGAAGGGGTGAAGGGAGGAGTCACCTGGAACAGAGAGGAGGCAAGAGCACAATGTGGGTGGGCTTGAAATCGTCAATCCATCTCTTTGCCTCAACCAAGTCCAACTATCCAGTTTCTAGAACAGATTGAGAGAGGGAGAGAGAAGAAAGGAAAAGGAGGAGGAGGGGGAGGAGGGAGAGCTGCACAGAATGGCTTTCTCCAGCATATTCTGTACTCCCTGGCCACCAATTACTGGAAGTCCTGGCCTCTTCTGTTGCATTCCATGGTCAGCATTGACTGAGCCCCAGGGGAGGAGGCTATGGGATGCCCCTACCCTGAGCTTCTAGGTGACGGAATAGTGGGCAGGGGCAGGGAATAGTAGGGCAGGCAAAGGTGCTGATGGACTGAGTTCCAGAGGGCTTCAGAGCAGGCATCTCAGGATGAGGGGGCCAGTGTCTCAAAGGAGCTGGAAACTGTCCTGGGAGCCAGTTCCCTTCCCTCTCTGCTTCTTAGGAAGGCCCCTGCCACCCCTGCCGCCCTCAGAGGTCTCTGCTGTTGCCTGAGGGAGGAACTGACCCCGCACCATGCCTATCCTAGGACACTGCTAGCTGAGCCAAGCTGCTTGGCACAGGGACACATGTGAGCCCCAGCACAGGACCACAGTGGATGCCCACCCAAGCCTCTGCTGAAGGCAGATGACACTGTGGGGTGGACATGTTTCAGCCCCTGGTTCTTCGTGTTGGTATTTCCTGGGCTAATCTATAGTCTGTGTATATGTGTTTTTGTTAGTCACTCAGTCATGTCCAACTCTTTGTGACCCCATGGACTGTAGCCCAGCAGACCCCTCTGTCCGTGGAATTCTCCAGGCAAGAATACTGGAGTGGGTTGCCATTCTCTTCTCCAGGGGATCTTCCCAACCCAGGGATTGAACCCAGTTCTCCTGCATTGCAGGCAGGCTCTTTACTGTCTACTCCCAAATAACTGTTTTTACCGATTTTGGTAACGTTGTTGTTCAGTTGTTCATTCGAGCCCGACTCTTTGTGACCCCATGGACTGCAGCACGCCAGGCTTCCCCGTCTTTCACCATCTCTCGGAGCTTGCTCAAACTCATGTCCATTAAGTCGGTAATGCCATCTAACCATTTCATCCTCCATCACTCCCTTCTCCTCCTTTGGTAAACTCAGGGTCAAAGATTTTAAAGCTCTGGTTGTCTGGCTCAGTGTTTAAGACCATGAGTCTGTGGGGTCTGTCTGCCTGGGTTCAATCCCTGTGATCCTGGGTAAAGTACTTAACTTGGGCCATGGTTTCCTCATCTGTAAAGGAAGTGTAATAATCCTTATCACAGTAGAAGGATTAAATGGATTAATTCAGGTATAGTAATTTATGTGCCTATTATTTGACACCTGAAAATAAATAAAAATCTGTCTCTATAGCTGGTTTGTGTGGGTCTTGGAGATCTGATCCTTCTAGGAAGTTCTATTTCCCCCACTCCCAGCTTTATTGACATATATTTGACATACGGTGTGCATTTAGAGACGCTGAGAAGTTGTTTTGGGAATAATGGTTTGTGAAACCGGATTCCAGCAGACATCGTAGAAAGTGTGAGCCACGAGCTTCTCCCTCCTCTGACGGTCTGTTTCAGACCTTTCCTGACTTTAGTAATCTCCCTGCAGACCCAATCAAAACTTACCTGTCAAAAAAAAAACAAAACATAAAAACTTCTTCTGTCCAGTGCCCTGTTCCCAAGGCCCCCGCTATTTCTCTATGCCTCTTCTGATGCAGGGATCCAGACCAACGTGTTGGTTAGAAAGGGCAATTTGCATTTTTTATGTAACAGAAACCTGTGCACTTCCCAGGGGTCTTGCTGGCAGAAGCAATGCACAGTTCTACACGGTGGGGTTCCTGAGACCCACAGGGGATGCAAAGAAGGGACAGCCCAGTGGTGGGCAGTGGCTTAGCCCTGCTGGGGTCTCTCAAGCAGCTGCCCACACCCCTGCAGCAGACGTGGGGCTGATGACAGCCGTTGCCTCTGCCCCAGAGATGTTTTCTGCTCTCTGTTCAGGTTGGCATTTTGCTGCCCTAGGGCTCGAGAGGCAGCCTAGCTCCAGAGCGGTGCCCTCAGCCTCTCAGAAGGGGTGTGAATGGGCTCAGAATGCTGTCTTCTGAAAGGCAGGGCAAGGGTGGTTTTGGTGAAGGAGGGAGGCTGGGGGCAATGTGGCAGCTGTTAGAGCCAGTGCTGGGGAAAAGAGACATATCCAGCCACTGAATATGTCAAGATACCATTTAGAGGAGCCAGGGGAATAATAACGGTGGGATTTATTGAGTGCTTACTACATGTTAGGCTCTTAACATCTGTATTAGGCTGAACCACATGCAGTTGCCTATACTCAATTGCTTTTTAACCTACCCAAATAGCAATTTGGTCCAAACTCAGATTTTTATTAGTTTTCAATTGCTGTGTAACGAATCACCACAATCCTAGGGCTTAAAACAATGGCCATTTATTATCTTACTGTTTCTGTAGGGTCAGCAGCCCACATACAGCACAGCTGGCTTCTCTCCTCTGGGTCTCCCCAGGCTAAAATCGAGGTGTGTGCAGGGGCTATGATCTCATCTGAGGCTTGGGGTCCAAGCCAAGCTCATTTAGGTTGTTGGCAGAGTTTAATTCCTTTCAGCTATAAGATGGAAGTCCTGTGTACTTTTTGGTTGTCAGATTGGGGCTCTTAGCTCCTATAGGCCACTCTCAGGTCCTAGCCACGTGGGCCTCTCACAGCATGGCAGCCTCCTTCTTCAAAGCCAGTGGGATAAATCTCTCCAGAGTCTGCAACTTAATATAAAGTAACAGGAGTGAGTATCCTATCACATTCCCACTCACACTCAAGGGGAAGGGATTGTGCAGGCTTGTACAGCAGGCGTGGGCATCTTGGGGACCATTTTGAATTTCTGCCTACCACAATGACTGCACCTTTTGTAACCTTACAACCACCCTGTGAACTAAATAGTAGTATTTTCCCTTTTCACTGATTAGAAGATCAGGGCTCAGGTTCAGGAACCAGCCCAAGGCTGTACGGTTAGTGTGTTTTAGAAAAAGGGATCCAAATCCAGTTTCCTCAGACTTCGAAACCTTGAGAGCTTCTTCACATTGAGGATTAGGGTGTCCAATGATGAGGGCTGCAGCAGGGCCTGCGCTCCAACTGTGGTAGATACAACCAAGAAGTCGGTACTCTGTCTCCAGAGATGAAAGAGACCTTCTTGCTCAGTGATGCCTTTGATTTTAAGCGGCAAACCCAGAGGAATCCCTAGGGAGCAGAGGCCAGAGAGAGTCACAGAATGGCAGCTGGCCTTCTACGGCATCCAGACTATGAAGTAGCAACTTATCATCTGTCCTCTCCTAGCCCCTTGTTCTTTCTGCTCAGACTTAAGGCCATGGCTAGAGATAACCTACCACTGGAGAGAGAGTGGAGAGGAGGTGAGGGGAATAGGTGGAACAAGCTTTGGGGCACAGAGGAGTCAGGTTCAGTTAGGAATGCTTTGGCTGTAAGTAACAGGAATTCTGATAGTGGATCAAACCCCAAATACATTGATTTTTCTTAAATCACAAGGACTCTGTAGGAAGGTCTTCTCATTTCTGGTTTGTCTGCTCACTTTGCCTAAGCACCCAACTGCCCTTCTATCTTGTCATCATCCAAAAGGTGGACCTCGTTGCTACAGAATAATTGCCTCTGTTCTAGGCATCACAACAGCATCCAAAGACAGGAAGCAAGACATAGGGCCAAAGACCTCTCTTTGAAAAGTTCTTTTTTAATCTAGAAAGCACAATCCTTCTCAAGAATTTCTCAGCAGACTTTCCCTTCTATCTCAGTGGCCAGAGCCAGGTTTCATGTCCACCCCTAGACCAGTATATTAGTCAGTTTGAGCTGGTATAACAAAATACAATAGACTGGGTGGCTTAAACAAGAGAAATTTGTTTCTCACAGTTTTCTAGGATAGAAATCCAAGATCAGGTTGTCAGATTCAGGTTGTCTCTCTTCCTGGCTTCAGATGGCCACCTTCTCACTATTCTCACACGGCAGAAAGAGAAAGTAAGAGCTAGCACCAACTCTTCTTATAAGGGCACTAAGCCCATCATGAAGGACCCACCCTCATAACCTCAAACGACACTAATTACTTCCTAAGACCTCATCTCCAAATACCAGCACATTGAGGGGTGATGTTTCAGTGTATACATTTTTGGGGTTACACAATCAGTCAGCAGCAACAAGGGACAGGAGCCTACTTTCTCTGCCTTCAGGGCAGCTGCATCAGATATCTGAACCAGTGTGGATTCTGTTAGGAAAAAAATGAGGAATATTTGTTGATTGGATAGCCATGGCCTCTGCCACAAGGAGGGGGCTTTCCAAGTGACCCATAGGTTCCCTGAGACCCCTGAGGCTAAAAGGAGCCTAGAGTTTGGGGTCCTCAGATTTTCCTGCAATAAGTAGACAGCCAGTGTTAAGTGACTAGGGACTGATTTTCCAAGCATAGCTTGGCTGGACTCTAGACAAAGTCTTTTTCTGCTAGTTTCCTGGTCAAGACAAAAAGACTTAGTGATTCCAAAACATTTCAAGGTGCCTCTGTCCCCTAATATCCCCTCTGTCTTCCCACAGTCCTCTCTGCTGGCCTTGCATAGGCCTGAAGTTCCCAATAGGAGAAATTTTAAGATTTGATGAATGGGACAGGAAGGGGCATGAGGAAGCGCTGCCTACGTTTCTATTGTAAGCTATTGGCTTCACAGCTTCACAGGACAGGTATATGACTGTGTGCACTGATGAGGAAACTGAGGTTAAGTAGCTTGTTCAGGGTCTTAGAATTACCATGTGGCAGTGTGGAGATTCTAGTTTGAATAGATCTGAGGCAGAGCTCAGGCTCTTTTCCTCGGTCACGCAGCTTAGGAGGGACAATTATTACAATAATTAATAATAACAAAAATGCAAATAGCTCCAGGAAGGAGAGCTCTTTAAGCCATGTGAAAATTGCTTTTTAGACCTTGGCAAGGTTGCTTGGCACAGAGACGATGCACGGGCGTGTGGAACAGGATCTGAAAGGGGAGATGGGCGAGTGCCAGGGGCTGGGTGCCAAGGTCGCTTTCCTCCCCAGCTCCCTCCTTGCCTTTCCTGAGATTACTTCTGCCTGTTAGGACAGGGAGCAGAGCAGGGAGAGATGGAAAGCCCTCCAGTTCTCTTCAGCTGTTCCTTTGCGAGCAGCCCTGATGAAGCTAGGGGACAGGAAATCGGGGAGTGAGGATGTGAGGGGCACTGCTGGCTGGGGTGGGGATTTGGGAGACCCTGGATTTTGGTAACACAGGCACCCCTGCCTCCCCATAGGACCTCTGAATGGGCTCCAGCTTCAGAGTTCAATCTCAGGGCTCCAGCTAAGCTGGGGGACACTGGCACCTCAGCCCCAGCTACCTTCCCTATAAAAGGAGACAGTGTCTGTCTCCCTGCATTGACACATAGCGTGAATAGGGTGTCATAGGTTAAGTACCCAGCAAAGGATTTGGTGCAGATTATATCCATGACTGGGCTTCCCTGGATGCTCAACTGGTAAAGAATCTGCCTGCAATGCAGAAGACCCCGGTTCGGTACCTGGATCGGATCCCCTGGAAAAGGGATAGGCTACCCACTCCAGTATTCTTGGTCTTTCCAGGTGGCTCAGATGGTAAAGAAGCTGCCTGCAATGCGGGAGACCTGGGTTTGATCTCTGGGTTGGGAAGGCCCCCGGGAGGAGGGCCAATATTCTTGTCTGGAGACTCCCCATGGACAGAGGAGCCCGGCAGGCTACAGCTCATGGGGTCGCAAAGAGTCAGATACGACTGAAAGACTAAGCACGCACACATATCCATGGTTAGTGTGGCTCTCTCACACCCACTGCCTACTGGGGGTTGACCAGATGTTTGGTGTGGACTTGTTCTATAGAGAAATAGGGTGCTTCTAGCAGGCCCCTCAAGCTCTGGGGTCTCTCCAGCCTCTTTAGGATTCCTGTTTCTCCCTGATAGTGACTCACTTGTCCTCAGTCTGTTCTCCTCAATGAAGAAGATGGGCAGTGATGGGCCAAGGACATGTGGGTGCTCACAGTCCTAATCAAGCCCAGCATTTAGGGAACAGAGAGGGAAGAACACAGGGAATCCCTACAAGACACCTTATCCTCCACAGGGCTTTTGTGAGCACTTATTGTGTGCCAGCGTATTACAAAGCACAGACATCACTTTGCCCACAAAGGTCCATGTAATCAAAGCTATGGTTTTTCCAGTAGTCATGTGTCGATGTGAGAGTTGGACCATAAAGAAGGCTGGACACTGAAGAATTGGTGCTTTCAAATTGTGGTGTTGGAGAAGACTCTTGAGAGTCCCTTGGACTGCAAGGAGATCAAACCAGTCCATCCTAAAGGAAATCAACCCTGAATATTCATTGGAAGGACTGATGCTGCAGCTGAAGCTCCAATACTTTGGCCACTTGATGCAAAGAGCTGACTCATTGGAAAAGACCCTGATGCTGGGAAAGATTGAGGGCAGGAGGAGAAGGGGACGACAGAGGACGAGATGGTTGGATGGCATCACCGACTCAATGGACAGGAGTTTGAGCAAACTCCGGGAGATGGTGAAGGACAGGGAAGCCTGATGTGCTGCATTCCATGGGGTTGTGAAGAGTCGGACATGACCGAGTAACTGAGCAACAATCACATTGTATGCCAGGCACTGAATTGCAAATTACTGTGTGCCAGACACTGTTCTGTGTGGCATGTAAGAGCTCTATTAATTCTCAGAAAACTTGTAGGAGAGAGGGACTATGATTACTCCCACTTTACAGATGGGGATACTGAGGCACAGGCAGACTAAGTGAGGTCCTAGATACACGGGTAGGGCTGGGTTCTGGACCCAGCATTGAAGATGCAAGTTATGCGCTCATCACCACCAGCTTTTTGCCAGAGGTTGCAGGGATGCTTAGTGAGGCTGTTGGAAAGAAACTAAACCATATTTCCTTGGCCTTTTGAACCTCATGAACCTCTTTAAGAAGGTGATAAAAACTCTCCAAAAGAAGAATGCGTACCTACAGATCAATATGCCACATTTTGCTAATAGTTTAAAGGGGTTCATGGACCTCAATTAGGGACCTACAGTCAAGAAAAGCTGAGATACATCCTCTTGGAGTGTTTTCTTATTCTGTATCAAGAGTCATAGCTAGTAAATCCATGGAGCATGTATGGGCTTTGTTTGCGAGCACGCTCAGTTGCTCAGTTGTGTCCGACTCTTTACGACCCTATGCACCGTAGCCCACCAGGCTCCTCTGTCCATGGGAATCCTCCAAGCAAGAATACTGGAGTGGGTTGCCATTTCCTCCTCCAGTAGATCTTCCTGACCCAGGGATCGAACCCACATCTCCTGGGTCTTCTGCATTGGCAGGCCGATTCTTTACCACTGAGACACCTAGGAAGCCCATAGACTTTGTTTAAAGATTGAAGATGTGATAATCAGTTCACCCAGCAATTTGGCTCAGAGGAAATGTATCCACCCCCTCAGAATGGGGCTCCCTGAGGGCAGGGCTGTGTCTCCCCTCAGACTGGGGCCCCTGATGCAGGGTTCAGTATCCTCTGAGATTTGGTCTCTGCTAGACAAGGCTGTGTTTCCTCTCAGGCTCCTTGAGGGACAGCTGTCTCCCCTCAGATTGGGGCTCCCTAAGGGTCCAGTAGGCTGTAGTCCATGGGGTCACTAAGAGTTGGACATGACTGAGCTACTTCACTTTCACTTTTCACTTTCATGCATTGGAGAAGGAAATGACAACCCACTCCAGTGTTCTTGCCTGGAGAATCCCAGGGATGGGGGAGCCTGGTGGGCTGCCGTCTCTGGGGTCGCACAGAGTCGGACATGACTGAAGCGACTTAGCAGCAGCAGCAAGGGTAGGACTGTGTCTCTGCTCAGATAGGGCTGGTTGAGGGCAGGGCTGTGTCTCCCCTCAGATTGGGGCTCCCTGAGGCGGGGCTGTATCTCCCCTCAAACTGGAACTCCCTGAGGGCAGGGTTGTGTCTCCCCTCAGATTGGGGCTCCCTGAGGCAGGGCTATGTCTCCCCTCAAACTGGAACTCCCTGAGGAGGGGCTGTGTCTCCCCTCAGACTGGGGCTCCCTAAGGACCTGGCTCTGTCTCCTCTCAGATCTGATCTGCCTGAGGGAGGGCTGTGCTTCCTCTCAAATTCAGGCTGGTTGAGGCAAGACTGTTTCCCCTCCGATGGGGCTTCCTGAGGGCAGGGCTGTGTCCCCCTCTCAGACTCTAGCTTCCTGGCGGCATTGCTGCTTTTCTTCAGAAGAGACTCCCTGTGTCTCTTCCTCTTTCTGGCTACAGAGCCTCACCTTCTATTCTGACTCTTTTAAGCCCCTCCTCGGGGTGTCACCCTCAGGCTCTGTCCTTTAGTACTTGGCAGGAATTCTCATTTTGGCCTTTCTGTCTTTGCTGGGGTCTTCGCCCCTCACCGCCCAGAGCATGGTCATCCTTCTTGCAACTGCTTCAGAAATTATTCTGAGAGGAGAGCGGGGAGGGAAAGAGCATTGGCCTCGGCTCCCTGACCTTGATTTAAGGAACAAAAGAAGCCAAGCTTTAGGTTGCAGCTTGGACAGCTGAAGTATTTTATGCTTTTTGGGGAAAAAAATATATTTTGCCTGTTGGAAAGAAAGTCTCTTCGAGTTCGCCAAAGACTGGAGAAAAGCACTTGTGGTCTGGTCTCTTTGTGTCCTTGCAGTTTGAGCCCTGCTTCACGGTAGAAGATCTGGTTTTTTTACCCCATGGCTTCTTACTACCCCTGCGCCTGTGGGCAAGTCACTCACCATGCCTGAGCCTTGGGATCTCAGTGCATCAGCCCCAGTGGGAAACTGGGAATGTAGGTGATGGGATGGGCTTCCTGGACCTCTCAGTGTAGAAATGGCTTGTGTCGCTCCTCCTGTCTCTCCTTTGTCATGAAGTGAACCTGGGCGCTCGCCAGGAGAGTGACTGCTGTGCTCAGCCGGCCCATGATGACTAAACTGTCTGATGAGCCTCACTATGTCCCAGGGCTTCACAGCAGTTCTAAAGGAGGAGCTATTTATAACTCCATTTTACAGATGAGGAAACGGAGGCACAAAGAAGGCAAGTAACTTGTTCAGAGGGGGGATGTGAACCGAGCTCCTATGACTGCAGCCCACACACTTAACCATCAGGCTCTGCAGCTAAGTGGAAATACAGTGGCTGACCCTGAGCATGACTCTGTGGGGAGACAAGAGCCTCGCTTACCTGTCTGGCCATTCCTTTTGGCTTTCCTTCATCCACCCAACTTGCCAGGGCCCTACTCTGAGTCCAGTGCTGGGTTGGCCTGGAGCAGCGCTGGGGTCGCTACTCCATGTGAGAGACAGTGTGTGTGTGTGCTAAGGGACTTCAGTCGTGTCCAACTCTTTGCGACCCTTTGGAGCGTGTGAGACAGAGGCACCCTGATTTTGAAGTCCAGGTTGTGCCGCGTATGGTCATGGGTGCTACAAGCCAGAGAATGACACAGTACAGGCCAGAGAAAGCTCTGAGGAAATAGTTGTCGGTCACTGTCTGTCCAGGGAAGGCAGAGTTTAGAACAAATAGGAATGCTTCTGGAAGGAGGGTAAGGATAATCTCAACAGAACAGAGGGAAGCAGGTTTGCATTACCCTCAGGGCCATGGCCAGGATGACCCTAAGTCTCAGTGAGAGTCCAAGGTCACTGGGCAGGGAGCCACCGAAGCTAGGTGGCTGGGTTCTATTTCTTAGTCCAACCGGGTGCGCTCACCAGGAGAATCCCCATCGCCCAGACAGGCCCCATCTGCTTCTCTTGGAAGATAAAACTCCGTATCTGTATCTCTTTCTCTCAGTCACTTTCCCTTTCTTTCACGTGCATGCACACACACACACACACACACACATACACACATATATGCCCATATCTAGGCTGGCATCCCGGAGAAGGCGATGGCACCCCACTCCAGCACTCTTGCCTGGAAAATCCCATGGACGGAGGAGCCCGGGAGGCTGCAGTCCATGGGGTCATGAAGAGTCGGACACGACTGAGTGACTTCACTTTCACTTTTCACTTTCATGCATTGGAGAAGGAAATGGCAACCCACTCCAGTGTTCTTGCCTGGAGAATCCCAGGGATGGGGGAGCCTGGTGGGCTGCCGTCTATGGGGTCGCACAGAGTCTGAAGCGACTTAGCAGAAGCAGCAGCAGCAGGCTGGAATCCAGAGTTTCACTCTCTCTCACCTAGACATGACTGAACCTGAGTTCCAACTAAACTTGAAGGATACCTAGAAGTCAGTTGCCTTCTCTCCAAGTCTCACATTCCTGATTTATAAAGGAATTAGAAAAGGTGACCTCTGAGGTCCCTTCTAGCTTGAACATTCTAGGATTTTATGTAATTACAGAACTTCATTATAGAATTCAAAGATAAACCTCAGCACTTGTTTGAGAAGAGTCCCCCCACTCCCCCAACCCCCAACCTTCTTTATGACTTTCCAGCTTCTCACCACACCTCAGGTTCCACTGCTACAGAATCATCTTTGGAATTTAGTCATTTTGTATAATTCCAGACCAACGCTCCTGCCCTGAATCTAGCACACTGAAGAGAGGAGGGTCCACCTGGGAACAGATCAGCCCACTTCAGTGTGGAAAGAAAGTGAAGTCGCTCAGTCATGTCTGACTCTTTGCAACCCTGTGGACTGTAGCCTACCAGGCTCCTCTGTCCATGGGATTCTCCAGGCAAGAGTACTGGAGTGGGTTGCCATTTCCTTCTCCAGGGGATCTTCCCAACCCAGGGATCGAACCCTTGTCTCCTGCATTGGAGGCAGACGCTTTAACCTCTGAGCCAAAATAGGTGGTGTCTTACCTGTGGCTCCTGCTGCCTAGCTTTTCAGAGCCGCCTGTATGTGTCATTTCAGCTGATGCTCACTGCAGAGGGCTGGGAGGTTTATCAGATGGTTTCCAAAGTGACTGCTGCTGGGAGCAGGTCTGGTAGAGGGGTAGTGGGGGCCAGCAGAGGGGTTCTGTGCCTTTGGGGTCCCGGAGGGCTAGCAGGGTAGCTACCTTTGGGGAAAGGCCCCTGAGTGAAGAGACTGGAGCAGAGGGTGGGAGTCTGTTGGGAACCAGAGCTGGAATGATGGACCAGCACAGTCTGGGCCTCCCTGGCAGCAGAGCATGCTGCGTGCTGTCACCAGGAGGCTGCTGCGTCTGTCAGTCTGTCCAGGGCTTCCACCTCAGAGTTGGGGGTGGGGCTGGCTGTGGGTCGAGGTGTCCAGACAGGCTGTCTCTGCTGATGGCTTCAGTGTTGGTGACTTGTCTCTGGCTCTACCACTGCTGGCCACGCCCTGTCCCTCCCTGGGCCTCAGTCTCCCCCTCCTCAGGGAGAAGGTGAAGGGATAATCCTGAAGGTTTATCTGTTATCTGATCACAGATAATCCGGCCCTGATACTGGGAGTTGGCTGGCAGGAAGCCACATAGCCCAGTGTCTGTGGTTTCTTCTCTCTGGGGAAAGGGTGCAAGGGGTCTGTTGAGGGGAATGGGGCATGGGAGTGGAGAAGGGGGATGACAAGCCTCAGGGACATCTGAGAGGGAGGTGGGACATGGATGAGGTGGTTGGCAAGGGCAGAGCAGGACTCTAGGGCAGTGTAGGAAGGAGTCAGTAGCACCAACAGGTGGGCGGGGTGAGGGGGGCCTCACAGGAAGCCCCTTCAACAATGAAGCCCTTGCCCGAGTCAACAAGGGTCTTCAAGGAGCAGGTCTCCCGGCGGGCCCCTCTGGGGGACTGTGTGGGACACAGAGCGATCCCCGGGGGGCGGGGAGTGAGGAAACTGGGCATTGATGCCTCAACTCCTGCTCATCATTGGCTGAAGGCTGCCCCGGGGAGTGTTGAAGTGCAGCCCTGTCCACCTGGGATAGCCCTTGGAAGAGAAGCAGGAGGAAACTAGGGGTGTGGACGGAGTTCTGAGGGTTGAGGAGGGAGGGAAGGCCGAGCCTCTCTACCGTACAGATGAGGAAACCGGCCCAGAGAGGTGGAGTCACTTCCCGGCCGGAGACCAAGTTTCTGTCGGGCCACGTTGTGTCCTGCACAAGGACGGCCGCAGGTCACTGTGCAGCGAGGGACGCCAGACGTGCAGAGCACGTCCTTGCCCAGTTGCCCCTGTTAGATGGGATCCTGCCTCCCCAGCACTGACCTTGCAGGACCCTGGGAGCTAATATTTGCCCAGCACTGAGCGCCGCACATGGGGCTCAGTGAGTGGGAGCTGTGATCGCACAGAGGCAGGGCAGGAGGGGGATCCACATCTGTCTCTCTGCCCCCAAACACTGTGTCCATCATCTTTTTTTGTTGTTGTGGACCATGCCACGTTGCTGGCAGAAGCTTTGTTCCCCAACCAGGGACTGAACCCTGGCAATGAAAGCACCACGGAATCCCCTGTTGTGTCCATCATCTTACTGCGTGACTTCAAGTCTGATTGTCAGAGCCATGTGTGAGCTCTGGCCTTGATCACCGAAGGACCTTGTTCAAATGAGTCTGCATCTCCTGGACGGTGTCATTAATTAATGCACAGGCACAGGGGAGATGGTCGAGTCCACTGGCTCTAAGTAGAGCCCTGGGAGAATGGAACATGAATGGAGAAGTTTTTGATGGCTTGATTTTATTTTTTCAGAGACAGAGAAGTGGTAAAAGGAGAATTTCTAGAACAGAATTTTCAGAACATTGGGCAAGTTGGGATTCGGCCCAAGAGCGAGGTGCTGTGCAAGCTAGGGTACCAGGGTCCACAGGAGTGCGTGGTGGTGGGGGTGAGAGGTAGGGAACACCAAGCACCCTAGGAAGGCTGAGCTGAGCAACCTCATGGGCCCACCCAGCTCTAATGAGCCCTACTAAACCACTCTGGGAGTTGGTGATGGACAGGGAGGCCTGGCGTGCTGCAATTCATGGGGTCGCAAAGAGTCGGACAGGACTGAGTGACTGAACTGAGCTGAACTGAACTGAAACCATGCAGAAGGAGCCTCCTGCTTCCTGTTTGCCTGAAGCCAAGCCTGAGGCTGCCTCTGGGTCTCAGTAACAGCCTGAATCCCCTGGGATCCCGGGGCTGTGCTAACTCCTGCTCTCTCCCCATCTTTCAGGAACCTTTTGGACAAAGACATGTTCTCCAAGTCTGACCCACGTAAGTCCTGCTCTGACAGTAGTAACAGTAGCAACAATAACAACTGCATTGTGTTTGGTTTATTTTGTTCTTTTCCATATTTTATTATGAGATAGTGAATATACTTCCCTGTGCTCTACAATAAGACCTTGTTGTTCATCTATTTTATATATAGTGGTAATCCCAAACTCCTAATTTATCCCTCCCCACCACCTTTCCCCCTTGGTAACCATAAATTTGTTTTCTGTGTCTGTAAGTCTATTTCTGTTTTATATAAATTCATTTGTATAATCTTTTAGATTCCACATATACATATTATCATATGATATATGTCTTTCTCTGTTTGGCTTACTTCAGTCAGTAGGACCATCTCTCTGTTGCTGCAAATGGCAAAATTTCATTCTTTTTTATGGCTGAGTCATAGTCCATTGGATATTTGTACCACATCTTCTCTATCCATCCCCCTGCCCGTGGACATGTAGGTTGTATCCATGTCTTGGCTGCTGTAAATAGTGCTGTAGTTCATGTACTGGGGTGCATGTATCTTCTCAAATTAGAGTTTTCTCCAGATACATTCCGAGGAGTGGGATTGCAGGATCTTACATCAACTCTGTTTTTGTTTTTTAAGAAACCTCCATACTGTTTTCCATGGTGGCTGCCCCAATTTACATTCCTACCAACAGTGTGGGAAGGTTCCCTTTTCTCCACGGCTTCTCCAGCACTTGGTGCTTGTAGGCTTTTTTGTGATGTCCATTCTGACTGGTGTGAGGTGACACCTCACTGTAGTTTTGATTTGCATTTCTCTGATAATAAGCAGTGTCGGGCATCTTGTCATATTCCTGTTGGCCATCTGTATGTCTTCTGTGGGGAAATGTCTGTCTAGATCTTCTGCTCAGTTTTTGATTGGGTTGCTTGTTTGTTTTGTTATTGAGCTGCATGAGCTGTTTGTATATTTTGGAAATTAAGCCCTGTTGGGTCGCATTGTTTGCAAATATTTTCTCCCAGCCCACAGGTTGCCTTTCTGTTTTGTTTATGGTTTCCTTTGTTAACAATGGCATTAAGACTAGTCCAGTGGCCGACATGGGAGCCAGTACTGAGTGCTTACTATGTACGAGGCACTATTCCCTTACATCAGGGCTGTCTGATGTTTCACTGACGCTGTCTGCAGAAAGAGAACTGGTGGGGCAGGAGGATGTGAAACCTCAACACAACCAAGTGGGTGGGGAGGGCTCAGGGTGTTTGGGGCCAGAAGATCTCAGTCCCAGGGAAACCAGTGCAATGTCTGTGGCCTAGGGGCATGAGCACTGGTTTTGAAGCCCAGGGTTCTAGCTCTAAGCAATGTTGCCCAAGTATACAACCTCAGACAGATCACTGACCTCCTCTGATCCTCAGTTTCCCCATCAGGAAAGTGGGGCTGATGGTAACATAGGCCTGAGGCTGCCTTGGGCTTTAAAGGGACAGGCAAGTCTCCGATGCCCCCTCCTGCCACATCTCTGCCACTCAGTCCTCCTTCAGGCCCACCTGTCCACCCACCTCACACTTCACACTTGCTCTGGCCTACGACTGGCCCTGACCCTCCTCCCAGACCCCCACATTCTAGGCCCCCTACTCCAAGCTGACCTCGCCCCTACCCAGACCCAACAAGGCTAACCAAGACGGAGTGTCCTGAGGTGCTTGACCCCCCAGAGCCCTCCCCATCTGGGGCACACATCTTCCTCTTGGCATGGAGCGTTAACCCTTTTTTCTCTCCTCTCCTCACAGTATGCGTCATGTATACTCAAGGGATGGAGAACAAGCAGTGGCGGGAGGTAGGTACAGCCCCACTCCCACCCTGGAAACACCAGCCTGTCCTGATGGTCTGTCTGTCTGTTCATCTAACTCTGGAGTCCTCCCACCTGGTGACTTATTACCAACTCCAGCATCTCAGCTCCCGAGGATAGTAAGACTTGCAGAGTCTTATCCCTGCTGATGCAAGAAGAGACTGGAGGTGGTGAGAAAGTTCCTGTCCTCAGGGAGCCCCGGTTGAGGCGGGAGACAGGGAGTCCTGGTCCACCAGGGTGGTGGCCTGAGGGGTGGGTACAGCATCTAACACTGAGTCACTGCCACAGCAGCTTTCCTGGGGTTTTTGACTAATGTGAGTGAGCGTGGCTTTAGTTAGGTGATTCCCCTCTGCTTTGAATCAACTCCCAACTCCTTAGTCGGACTTCCAAGCTCTGCCATAACTCAGGATGAGCACGTTTCCAGCCTTGTTTCAATCCCATTGTCCCACCAGAGTCCAGGTGTCTTTTGCCCCTGGTGACAGGGGCTCTAAGGAGAGGGCAGACTTGAAGGGCTTACTGTCAAGAATCACAGAGACTTTTAGTGGATGGCTGCTAGATACCTTTAGTCTATTCCTCACCCCCAAAGCCAGAGGAATCCTATTAAAACCCAAGACAAACCCTGTCCCTCCTCTAGTCGGAGCCCTCCAGCAGCTCTTGCAAAACCGCCGTCTCTGTGGTGGCCCACCGAGCCCCATGGGGTCTGACTTCCTTGAGCTGTCTGACCCATCCCCTGCTGCCCATCCCCTCCATCACTCCAGCCATGCCTGCCTCCTCCCGCCTCAGGGTCTTTGCACTTGCTGTTCCTTCTCTCGAGATGCTCTTTTCCCAGATGTTCATGTGGCCCCTCCACAATTCCCTCAAATCTTGACTCAGACATCACCCCATCAAGGCCTTCCCTTGGCCACCCACTCTAACATTTCAACTGTCAGGCGAGTATATGTTCCTCGGTTCTTTGTATGTCACGCGGGTGTATGTTCCTCGGTTCTGTCTCATCACAACAAAGATTTGGAGCGACAGACATTAAAGCCCTCGGCACGTCACAGCTCTTGGGTCTTGGACAAACCGTGTTGTAGCTCTTAGGCAATCAGTGTTACAGCTCTATTTTATTTAGAAGATGGCAGGAGAATCCATCCTCGAAGCGTGAGGGCATGCCAACCCAAAGACTCGAAGAGAGTGGAGGAGCACACGGGGGAGGGAGAGAGTGAGAGAGGGAGAGAGAGAGAAAGAGCGCACGCACTTTGGCTCCTCCTTTTATGTGTTTTCCCTCCACCTGGGCCTGCCCTATGCAAATTGGGCTTAGCCAGGAGTGCTGTTTGTTCTACCTGAAGTCTTCACTCTGGTCCTTGGGCCTTCCTTTGACCTTCCTTGTCTTTTAGCCACCGCCCTTTTGGACTCCTTTTCCCTATTCTACCTACCTCACACAACCTCTCCAGCACATATGCCCTTTCCTGCTTAATTCTGCCTCCCCCACAACACCCCACAGCATGTGTGATCTCAGTTCCCCAAACAGGGATCAAACCCACACCCCCTGCTTTGGAAGCTCAGGGTCTTAACTGCTGGATGCCCAGGAAAGTCCTGCCTCCCTATCATTTTTCAGTATAAACCATAAAACCAGTAGGTGTTAACAAATGGCTGTTGGAGGAATGACTGGATTAGGAAAAAGAGGCGGATGACAGACAGAGGCCAGCAAGAATGTGGCAGCTTTTGTCCCCTTCCTAACTCTGCTTCCTTCTTCCCTCACACCTTCCATGCCAGCTGGTTTTCAGGTGCAGAGGATAAACGGGGGAACGGGCCAAGGGGGAGGGTCCTAGTAGCCCCTGGCTCCTGTCTGAGCAAAGAAGGAGCAGACCTCCTAACTCTTGGAGAAGAGGATCTGGCCAAACAAGGATGGCGTGAAAGTCTGGGAGGTGAAGAATGTTTTCTTCCATGGTTGAAGGGGTGGAACCTCCATGAGGATGTGGGGGTGAATTTATCCGGAGTTGGTTTCCCGTGGTCTTTGTATTGTGCACACTGAGCTCGTTCCTGGTGATCTGAAGAGGATCCAGGATGGGATGAGAGGGTTTTGACCTTGGCAACCCCACCTGTGCTCTTCACAGGGAGGGAGGAGGCCTAGGGCTCTGAATAGAGACTCGGCTTGGGGTCTCCACTGAGAGAGGCAGGCGCTCTATCTAACGGGACAGAGGCAGCTTCAAAGAGCAGCCTCTGGTCTAGCCCCCGGGGCCTGCCAAGAGGGAAGGAAGGGAAAGGTGCACGAGAAGAAAAAGTCAAAAAACCAAGAGCTTGCAGGGGTGGGGGTCCCCGGTGGCTTGATGAGAATGAGGGGCTGCCAGGCCAGTAAAGCTTCAGTAATTCAGACTCTTAGTCATGAACCTTTGGTGGAAGTCATGAACTCTGGAAGAAGTCATGAACTGCTTCCTCTTTGGTGGACTGGACAGAATATCGCCTATCCTGCTCCCTGCTCCTCCCTCCTTCAGATTTGGCAGAAGCAAGTGGCCGAAGCGGGTAAATTTTATCCATAAAATGTATGGGCAATATTTCCCCAGGGACTGGGCTATTGTTGACTTTTTTGCCCTCTCCAAGACTCTAAACCAGTTAAAGTCTAAACCAGATAGCAGGGGAAATGTTTAGCCTAAATGAACTCATTACTTTTGAGGCCTTTGGCGGAGCTTCACAGAGAGCAGGAGTATCCTAACATCTCAGTGATTCATTCAGGAAAGTCTGGAAGGGCCTCTTCAGAAGAGCGCTATTCCACGAACCCTTAATTACACTCTGTAATGAGGCTTGTCTCATTTGGGTCAGGGTCCCCAGTTGTCCACGTTGCATCTTTTTCTTTTGGCCATGCTTGGGGCACGCAAGATAGTAATTCCCCAGCCAGGGACTGAACCTGTGCACTGCAAGCACAGAGTCTTAACCATTGGACTGACAGGATCGAACCGATAGGGAAGTACTCATATTGCATCTTGTTATCATACGCACCACAGGATGAAACGAAGGAAAGGAGATAGGCCTTGGAGTCAGATACACCTGTGCATTCACTCCTGGCTCCAGCCCTTTCTGGAACAAATTTCTTAGCCTCTGTGTTTCCACACATGGAGATAATACGGGGATAACACCGATCTCACAGGCCTGTGATGATCGTAGGGCAAGGTGGATATAATCTGTCTGCTGTGTAGTCGTCGTTCAGTAAATATTATTGTACAGCATCGGCCAGATTGTTGGGTCTTACTGGTCCCTCTTCAGTCAATATTTACAATAGGAAACATCCATGAGGTGCTGAGGGAAAGAGGGAGGCAGGCCAAAAGAAGAATTTCACCAAAAACACAGATGGAACGGGGAGTTTTCAGCCTGGAAGGGGAGATCCCCGTGCATGAATAATGCGGAAGGAGGATGTGACGAGAGGTATTGATGAGAACAGAATGGGAGTTCAGAGGAGAGAACGTTACAGTCAGGGTGTCATTCGGGTTTTTAATGGAATTGGAACCTAAACACCAGTCACCTCTCTAAGGGGTGCTTGACAGGGAGCAGAGGAGACTGTGGGTTGGAAGGAACTCTGGGGCTTAGCGGGTTCACCCTCCTCGTCCTGTAGAGGAGGGGGACTGGCCTCAGCTGTTGGAATCGGGGTGCTCGACCCCAGCGCAGCAGGAGCGTCCACTTGGGAGAGCTGAGTCAAGCTGGGTTTCAGTGAAGCCGAGAGACATGGTGCTTGCAAGGGCCCAACAACAAAATGGAGGTGAAAGCACAGGCTTGGAGGGGACGGGAGTAAGCAGGCCAGTCTAGGTCTTGGGTGGTCGAGACATATGATAAAAGGCTATTTATAAAGGAGTGTGCGGGGCTCAAGGAAACCGAGGAGGGCTGGTGAATTGCAGAGGCTGGCAACAGTGGGACCTCTCCAGGCCCGAGGCAGTAAGGGGAGGGTGGGGGTGGTTCCTACCCCAGGGGAGCTTCTCTACAGGGGCAGGGTCCTCAGTGGAGGTGCGAGGTCAGCCCAGCCACCCTCCCTCTCCCCTCCCTCTGCTCTCCTGCCTTCACCTCCCTTGGGGGAACCTCCTGGGAGACTCGGGGCAGGGGCTGCTGATCCAGTCCAGACAGGTTGGCCTCCCAGGCACAGAGCAGGGTGGGGAAGGGCTGGAAGTGCATCCAGAGGGGCAGACAGACACTGTCCAGACAGACAGCGAGCGAATGCGTGAGGCTGGCATTCAGGCAGTGTTGAAGGTAAGATACAGGGAGAGGCAGCTGAAGGGAGCTCATGATCATCAGACTGAGGACTGCTTGGCTCATAGGGTCAGAACGTCAGAGAGGAGGCTGATCCCGTTTATAGGATCCGTCAGCGCCACATCCAGCCTTCAGGAGTGACGGTGGCAGAGCTCTGTCGATGGGCTACCCTGGGACACAGGCTTCAAGCTACTTCTAGAGAAGGGACGTTTCCCTCAAACACATCAAAGGCCCTACTGCTTTGCCTGATGCTTTGTGTGACCTGCAGAGGAAAATATCAGGAATGGAGAGGTTAAAGAATAATCCAGACCCACCTCTATGGAGTGGCCCCTGCTATGGAAGACTGCTTTCCCTGGTAAACACAAACCCATTTGCATGGCTCCACATTTCATTGCAAAATGTCCCTGCATGAGCTTGGATCTTGGCCAAGAGATACTCATGCCATGGCTGGAGGGTGTCAAGTGCAGGCACAGCAGTTTCTCCAGGCAGGGTCCAGACCCCCCTGTTTGCATAAGGCCGCAGAAGGATGAAAGCTGCTCTCGCAGCCCCTGGCTGTTGAGTTCCAGCTGATTTTAACTGTTTGGGTCATTTTAATGCCTTCTGAGAAAGCTCCATCTTCCCAGCACCTAAATCTGTCACTGCACTTTATGAAAATTGACTCAAGATGTAATTTTAGCCTGGGAAATTGAGCACTATTTGCATCAAGGCTTGCTGGGGCCTTCTGCATGTCCCGGGAAGGGCAGGATGGCCAGGCAGGAGGAGTCCCAGAAACACTCTCACTTAGGAAGATGGGGCTATGTATGGGTCCCCATTTGAAAAGTGTAGGGGTAGGGGTGATCCCTTCCCCTCCCTTGCCAGGTGGTTGCCCAGGCTGAGAGCCCCTGGGAAAGGAGGAGATGGGTATCATGGAATCTGATGGTGTCCCCTGATGATTGACCCACACCACCCGCAGGGCATGCGGCCCCAGCCACCACGCCCACGCGGCCCCGCCTGAGCGCTCAGTCTATTTTTGAGCAACCACAGCCTGTTAAACATCTTAACACCAGCTGGGAATGACAGTTCATCTCTGAATGTTCAGGATGATCTTCTTCAGAGCATCTTGACATGAGCCTCCACATAACTTTGACTCAACCTGCTCTGTGCTGGGGGATGGATGCTGGGGACACAGAAAGGGACCAGATACTGTCTATGGCCAGAGCTCCCTTTCAATTCAGGGAGGTAACAAAAACCACAATAACAGCAGTAGTAACGCTAATAGCAAACACTTAGCTAACAGTGATGGACCCTGGCCCTGATCTAAGCATTTACCATAGTAACTCATTTAATCCTCACAACAACCCCGTGATAGAGGTAGCTGCAGCAGCACTGTTGTTATTAGTATTATCGGCCCCATTTAACAGAGGAGGAAACTGCAGCACAGAGAGGTTAATGTGAAAGGAGTTTCTGAGCATGACGTCAGAACTATAATAGGATTATATATAAAGGGCAAAATTCCACTCGTTCCTAATTCCATACTCGTTGTGCAAAATAAGCTGGTTTTCTCTCCCATGTGTTCTTTCAGTGTTTGAGGACAGCTCACAGGGCCCTGTTAGTCTGCTTTGAGGCAGACTTAGAATGTACCCTTTCTCTCCCAGTTGTTCCTTAGTGTCTCTTGTCCCTTTGCCAGGCTGGGCACACTTTCTGGAACACAAGTCTGTTTGTCACTGTTCTTTCCAAAGTGTGTGTCCTGCTCTGTCCCCTTCTCTAGCTGAGAGCACCGTGGGTTGGCTGTCTCCTCACTGGGTCTTGGACTAGACGATCATGCATTCTGTGGGTCTATTTCCAAGGTTTACGTGTCTGTCGACATTGTCTAGAATTCCACTGGCCTCTTTGACAGATGTCTTTGACTTATTTCATCTTGAGTTTTGGGGCTCCTGTATCTTTCTCACATGGGTTGCTATCCGAACAGAATTCCTCTAGCTCAGATTTGGCAATGGTGTTTTTGAATCTAGATGTGAGGGTTTACAGTTATCTCTGTTATGTGTCGTTTGGCAGATCCAGTCTGTTGTTATAGACTTTGATGATCACTTTGAATTATGGTTGTGCATTCAGCATCTTGGTTCTGCCTTCTGGTCTTGCGTCAGCTGCAGTCATTTGTCCAAGTGATAGGGGTTGAATGAAACAGAGTGCTGTGCTCCTCCACTCGAGACCTTTTCCCAGATTGATCTGGTCCCGAAGAACATCATGAATAACAGTCAAATGACTTGTCAGATGACACCCTGAACTTGATGTCCAAAACCCTGCATTCCCATCCCAACTCTGAGATTTGCTATGTGACCTGGGTGAGGTATTTATCTTCTCTGAGTCTCATCTTACTCATGTGTAGAATGGGGTTAGGAGATCTTCTTGGGAGGACTAAGATAATGCTTGTGAAATATCAGTGGTAGAATATCATTGCCCAGCTTGGGTACCTGGCCCTTCATAGTGGGAACAGCCACACTTGGAGACCCTGGGAATCAAACCAACATGCCCTCCCAGCACCTAGAACTCACGAATGACAGCCAACATTCTGTAATATGCAAGCTTCTTGGGAAACTCGAGTACCCTCCTCAGAGGCTGTGGGACCTCATTGGCTCCAATGAGGGCTTCCTGGGGGAGGGGGCTTCCCAACCCTGCATGTGAGGGTCCCTCCTCAGGAGGGGCTCTTTCAGGAAAGGCCAGACACTGGGATCTCATCCCAGTGTCACATGCAGAGCGCTGCAGCATGGCATACCAGCCACCAGGATGGGGACCGCTGCTGGCACAGGAGCTCTGCTCCCAGCCTCAAGGGTGCCTTTGTCCCCTGCGGTGTTTATCTGGATGTCTTCTCAGTCTGCCCACGAAACCCTGCCTCTCTGTGTGCCTCATCCCCCTTCCAGACCCTGATCATCCTCCCTGCCTCTGGCCCCAAAGGTCACCCCCAGATTCATCCCCAAAGTCTCCTTTCTTGCTCCTCCTGAACAGAATTGGCTTTCTCCTGGCCTCCAAAGACTCTCTGAATCACAGCTCAGGAATTCACTCATTTCCCAAGGCTCTGAGACAAGACATCAACCTCTTAGCCTGGGGTTAGAGCCTCTCCCACTTGGACTTCCCTAAAAATGGCCATGAGATGGGAGCTACCAGGGACTCAGCCCTTTCTGTGTGCTCTGTTCGCTCATCCCTACCCAACGCTGCAGCCACCGAGAGGAGATGTGATTGGACCAGATCACAGAGAGGAGCTGAGGCGGGGCAAGGGGAAGCAACTTGTGCATGGCCGTGCACTTCTTCAGTGTCGGGCTGGGACTCAATCTGTTATGAAGCCTCCTAACTCTGGTTGGCTGTCCACAGCTGCCGGGCCTTTAGGGGAGACACCTGCCCCCACGGTCAGGGCTGGGTCAGGCACATCTCTGTTTCTGCTCAGCCTTGACACTGGGCCTACAAAACCATGAAATCAGGACCCAGGCTGATTTCTCCATGTGCGCCACGTGTTAGACTGAACCACGCGTGCATGCTAAGTCACTTCAGTCACATCCAACTCTTTGCGACCCTATGGACTGTAGTCCGCCCCTCTGTCCAAGGGATTTCCCAAGCAAGAATACTGGAGTTGGTTGCCACGTCCTCCTCCAGGGGATCATCCTGATCCAGGGATCCCACCTGCGACTCTTAACATCTCCTGCGTTGGCAGGTGAGTTCTTTTACCACTAGCGCCACCTGGGAAGCCCAGATTGAATCATTCGGATTTGCAATTTGAAAATATTGGCAGTTTCACATGGTCTGACAGTTAAGGTTAGGCTCTAACCTAATATTAGCAAGTGGTCCCTAGTCACACACAAGCTCAGAGAGGTCCCAGGGCCTGCGTCTAACCTGAGAGGCTTCTCGAGGCAGATCGAGGGGATGCTCCAGGGTTGGTGATGATCAGGCCACGGCAGCCTCCATCTGTGGGAGAACCTGGGGTATCTCAGACCCACTCCAAAGGCATGAAGTCACACTGGTCTCTGCCGAGTTTTGCTCCCTGCTTGTTCAAGCACTTAAATGCTTGTACAGACCTTCTAGCCATCCAGTTTTCTCTCTACACCTTCCCGTTGGCTGTGAAAAATCATTGCTAACACCGCTCTGTTAATATGCCTCTCCAGTGCCCAGGAGATAGTGTATTAAAGGTGAAACCTCCAAATAAGGGTCTTTCCAATGTAACTCCCACTTGTAGGATGGATGAAACTCATTAAAAAATAATTTAAAATCATGTGAGAAAACCCTCTGCTGTTTGACTCCAAGCTTTTTCCTCCTTCCTCAGGGCCTGGTGCCTACTTAGGGAAGAAACTCTCCTTTGCTCTGACCCTCTCTCTGCAGCCAGCATTCAGAGCCCCCAGTCTGGGGTACTGCCCACTCTCACTCTGTTCCTCCAGAGGTAATTTTCCACCATGCCCTTGCCTTTATCCACCTCTGATCCACCTTCAGCTCTCTCTGAGCTCCCTAGACACCCCTATCTTAGCAGCCAAGATTGCTCCCTGATAACTGGTGATTTAAGCTACTCAAAGAATCAATCGAGATGTACAGAAAGTCTGTATAACTACAGGCCTCCTTTACTGAGTGGCTGCCATGTGCCCCGCATCTCAGACTCATCATCTCTAATCCTTGTAACAACCCTGCAGGCAGGTACAGAGTATGCCCAGACCGTGTAGTGGGGGTGGGGTCTTGGGCAGTTTTAGGAGCCAGACAAACCTGGGTTTGTTTTAGGACCCTGATACTTAGAGCTCTGTGGACTGAACCAGACATGTATCCTCTCTGAACCTCAGATTACTCACATGTAAAATGGGCAACTAGCCATACTCACCTGCTCGATTGTCTAAGGATTTGAAATAACACAGGGTAAGTTGGGTGCTTCCCTGTTGGATCAGCTGGTAAAGAATCCACCTGCAATGCAGAAGACCCCAGTTTGATTCCTGGGTCAGAAAGGTCCCCTGAAGAAGGGATAGGCTACCCCCTCCAGCATTCTTGCCTGGAGAATCCCCATGGACAGAGGAGCCTGGCGGGCTGCAGTCCACGGGTTGCAAAGAGTCAGACACAGCTGACTAAGCACCACACAGTACACCATAGGGTAAGCGGAGAAGCCAAGTAGGTACTTGGTAAAAGACAGCTCTTGATCATAGACCACTGATGGGCTCTGGGTGCCGGGCAATGTACCAAGCGGTTTATATACGTTCTCACAGGTAATCCTTTCTAAAGATAGCAGTGTGGAAGCCAAGAGAAGGGAAGTCACTCAAGTAAGACATTGTGGTAACCTCCAGGGTGCAGAGGGTAGCAGGGAGGTCCCTGCTCTCAGAGGCCTTACAGGAAGCTCTATCCCTGGTGTGCAGGATGATTGCAGGAGAAAGGACAGAAGCAGGAAGACAGTATGCAGTGTTGTGGAACTCCTGGGATGAGAGGGGGTGGAAAACTGACAGGTACACAGAAAGATTGAAAAGCCTCCTTTTGTTATCTTGATGAGGGTGTTGGATCAGATCCTCTCGAGGCCCCAGGTTTCAGACTGCAACTAGTCTAAGAGCCTCCCAAGGAGTTTAGATTGGAATTCTCAGCACTTCACAGCAGGGACAGATCCAGGGGGAATTCCGGGGGGAGATGGCACCATACCTGGGACTCAAAGGATGGTGGGAGGAAGAAAGGGCATTCCAGGAATGGGGCCTCACAGAAGCAAAGCCTGGGGTGTGAATGGCCTGCATGCATTCACACGCTGGCTGTGACTCAGTCTGACTGCGGCCCAGGGTGTGCTGGAAAGAGGTTAGCAATCAGCTTGAGAGGAAAGGAGCTGGGGACGGAAGGATGGCGCCTGCTGGGAGTCCTGTTGGGCATATGCAGTCTCAAATGTAATCACGATTTCCAGAGTGAGCAGTCAGGGAACAGGCATTTATGGAGCACCTACTATATGCCACACACTGGTCCAGGCACGTAGTGGAGGGCGAGACAAGCAGAGTCCCTGCACTGGAGAAGATTAGGATGGTCAGCAAGGAAATTGATTTCAAGTACTGATTGATAAGTGTTGTGAAAAAGATAAGACAGTGTCATGAGATAGAGAGTGACCGGGAGAAGGGAGCTGCTTTGGTTAGAGGGGTATCAGGCAAGGCCCTGCCGAGTTGAGCGTTGAGTAGTGCCATGCCTAAGTCTGGGAGTGGGAGGTTCCAGACAGGGAACAAGTGCAGAGGCCCTAGGGTGGGAACAGTCTCTCTATACTCAAAGGACAAAAGAAAGCTGGTACCATTTGAGTGGCATGAACGATAAAGGCAATGGGCCATATAGTCACAGAGCTTGAATGGGCAGATTCTGTAGGGCTTTGTAGGCCATGTAGGAGTTCAGACACTGCTCTTAGTGCAGTGGGAAGCTATTTGAGGGTTTTGAGCAGGGGAGTGATGTAGCCTGGCTTGTATTTCAGAAGGACAGCTCTGTCCCCGGTGTGCAGGACGATTGCAGGGGAAAGGACAGAAGCAGGAAGACAGTTTGCTCCTGGGATGAGAGGGGTTGAGCACTGGCAGTGGGGATCAGGTTGACTCAATGGCCAAGAGTTTAAGAGTGAAATGAAATGACCCTCCACCCACTAGGCTGTAAGCCCAGTTTGGGATCCCTGATGACCAACATAGGACCTGGCCCTCATCATAAAATATAGACCTTTATCAAAAGATGGAAAGTGACAAGTGGACCATTATTATTGTTAAAGCCCAGAGCAAGAGACAAGCCTCTCAAGGAGGAGGACTACAACACCACCATGGGGTTGGTTTTCCAGACTCCCCAATCTTTGCAATCTACCTCTGCAAAGAAAGGCTGCTCTTGGGAACTTCCCTGGTTGGTCCAGTGGTTAGGACGCCACACTCCCAGTATAGGGGGTCTGGGTTCCATCCCTGGTCAGGGACCTAAATCCCACGTGCCACAGCTGAGACCCCGTGCAGCCAAATGAATAAAGGTCACTCTTGAGCCTTGGGTTCCTTGGGCAGTCTTTGGTGGGATTTGTTCCTGAATTTTCAGCTGAATTTCCAGGGCCTTGAGCCCCTGTCATCAGCAGCAGGCAGTCTAGGACAAAGGCCTTGCTTCCAGGAGGGACCAGGTAGAGCCACAGACGTCTGCTCCTAGTCTTAGGTGCCTGTTCCCAGTCTTAGGCTTTAGAACCTGCTTTATTTCCATGTCTCTTGAAATCCTGACTTTTCCACTTCTCAACCTCTCTGAGCCTTAGTTTTTTTCATCAGCAAAATGGGACGCTGGGACCCTGATGCCTGCTCCTTTGGCTGTGATGGGACGAAATGACAGAATCACTCGGCTCAGTGCCCTGTTGTGCTCAATGCTTAATTTTTTTAATGAATCCATTTTATTTTTGACTGCGGTGGGTCTTCATATTGTGCGGGGGCTTTCTCTGGTTGCAGAGAACAGGGACGACTCTGCGCTGCTGTGCTCAGGCTTCTCGTTGCAGTGGCTTCTCTTGCTGCAGAGTGCCTGCTCTAGGCGTCTGGGCTTCAGTAGTGTGGCAAATGGGCTCAGTTGCTCCGTGGCTTGTGGGATCTTCCCAAACCAGTGATCGAACCCGTGTCCCCTGCATTCTTATCCACTGTTCAGTTCAGTTCCATTCAGTCGCTCAGTCGTGTCCGACTCTTATCCACTGTACCACCAGGGAAGTCCCGTGCTCAACACTTAAAGGCTGATGGTGATGGTGATGATGATGAAGCATAGTCAGGCAAAGCTGTGGGGTGGCTCTGTCCCCGGTCCTGCTGATCCTCAACAGGAGGATGACTGACATTCCTACTGCCTCGTGCAGCCCCCACATCACTGCATCCCATTATCCCCCATGGCCCTCACCACATCCCTGATGAGGAAGCCGAGACATGGGCGGGCGGGTCCCTGCTTCGCCCAGAGACTGCTAGAAATTGGCAGAGCCGGGACGTGCTGTGGTCTTCTGAGTCCGAGGCTCTGCTTCTCTCATCTGCCCAGGCCACCGACTTTCAAAATGGGCTTTTCTAGCTCTAGGCTTTGAGGTGGTGCCTCCGGGGCCGACTGTGAAATTTGTCAGTGGCTGCTGCCGCCCCTTCCCCCATTCAGCCAGAGGTGTTTGTTAGTTCTGTGTCACACATTAGACAGAAGCCTACGCTTCCATTTAGAGAAAGGAGTCAGCCTTTCTAGTAAACCCCGAGGATCTAGGCCAGGTCCCTTGATAGCTGAGAAATCTATTTACTCTTTGGCGTTAGTGTCCAGGCACACTTTACAGCGCCGCGGCTGAACTGCTGAGAGCGTGGGCTCTGAAGTCAAGGTAACTGGGTCCAAATCGAGGCCACCACCTTCCCAGTGGGGGCTCTTGAACAAGTGCTTAGGCTCACCAGCCTGCTGTGGGGATTAAAGGAATTGATTCATATAAAGTGCCCAGCACATAGAAAATGCTCAATAATTGCTCTTCCTATAAGAAGCCGTAAGTGAGACACCACCAATGGTATCATTTCACTGATGGTGGATCAGGAAGGAATCACTGCTGCAGTCATTTCAGGTGTCTTGATGTCATTTGATAGGAACCATAGACATTTTGGGGTGTGCTAAGGAATAGGTGCTATTATAGCAGGCTTCCTCAGGCTCCCCTGCTCCCCTAAAAGTGCTATAGCCAGACCCAAGACCCAGCAGCCCAGGCAGGACCCAGAGGACAAGCCAGTGGAGGGTGTTTCACCATCAGCTTGGCAGCCAGGCTTATTGGTGAAAGGGCCGCCAGGAGCTGAGACAATTTAACAGATTATCTGGAACGATGACTAATTAGGAACTAAGCTTTTTGGCAGGATGTCTTTTATTATAAAGCTTGGTAAAATTTCACAGGACACTGCCGGTGTCTGGGGCCAGATCGGGAACCTTCTTCGTTCAGGCCTGATCACCAGGAAGGCCGTTGGAGCCCCGGGTCCCCTGTCTCCACCCTTGCCCTTTCTCACTAGAGGCCTTGCCAAAGCAGGAAGTGGTCTGGGAGGCCGTAGAAGTCATGGTTGGCTCTGGGTGGCTTTAGGTAAGCCTCTTGCTTTCTCTGGGCCTGGTTCTCCTCACTCTCCAAGGCAGAGGTGGCCACAGAGTCTTGGAGCCCTCCCATGAGAGAACCTGAGAGAACTTTCCAGGCCCGAGACGGTGGCAGACCTGGCAGGGCATCCCTCAGCCCATGCCCTCATTCCTGATGCCCAGACCCCCGGCCATTCTCCCCAGCCCTGGGTGCCCACCCAGTCCCGTGTTTGCAGTGCCAAGCAGATTGCCTTGTCCCATTTCTGTTTGAATCAGATGGCTTTCTGGCCTCTAATGTTAATCCCGGTGAACATGATTCATGCGGGTCCAGGGGTTGGGCCCTGCAGTGAAACTTTTAGAATCCCCCATTAAGGAGACATTAGTAACGTATGAGAATTATAGGGGGACTCCAGCTGGTGAAGGGTGGGCAGCTTGGTGGTAGAGAGCAGTCTGTCAGCTCCCACCTCCCTCTGTCCTGGCCAACATAGCCACTGGGGGCCTCGCAGCTGAGGGGAGGTCTCCAAAGCTTCATCCAGCTGTAATTTGTAAAAAGGCAAGAACTGTGTGAATTAGGGGTCATTAGGTTGTTCGGGCTTGCAGAGCCAGCCACTCATTCCAGGGGCTGGTGGTGAGTGGACACTCCAGGACACAGTGCCTCTGTCACCCCGGGGGCCCTGGCCCTCTCTTCCGACCTCCTGGAGCTCAGTTTCTTCATCTGTAAAATGGGGATGGTAATAAAGTCATCTCCCCCGGGGGTCAGTGGGGGTGTTAAATGAAATCATGGATGTCTGGAAGTCTTTGGAAGATGAGAAGTCATGATGAGAAGATCTGATGGTAGGAAGAAACCTGAGGTGGGGGGTGGACAGGGGGTGTCCACAGGCTTCCAGGACATGAGGGCACTGCTCAGAGCCAGAGCTCCACCTGGCCTGGGCTCCTGTCACCGCCCTCTTCCTAATCAGCTGTGTGACCTCCATCAGAGCACCCCATTCCCCCTTCCCTGCCGCTCTCTTGTCATTGGTTGAGAGGATTTGGTTCCTTCTGGCCCTAAAATCTTCAGTTCTAAGTCAGCTTGTTGTGTGTGCCATGTGCTCAGTCCTGTCTGATTCTTTGTGACCCCATAGACTGTAGCCTACCAGGCTCCTCTGTCCATGGAATTTTCCAGGCAAGAATACTGGAGTGGTTGCCATTTCCTCCTCCAGGGGACCTTCCCCACCCAGGGATCAAACCTGCGTCTCCTGTACTGCAGGCAGATTCTTTAACCGCTGAGCCATTGGGTCAATAATCAGTGAATATTTACAGAAATCACAGGAAGGACCAGGACTATGGGGTGTGTGTGTATGTGTGTAGGGATTACAGGTGGGGTGGGAGTTGAGCAGAGGAATAGTTCGGGGGCATTCACCTGTACTACTCAGCCCCACAAGAAGAGTTAACCAGATGGAAGGGACAGTAAGCACTGGAGATGTTCAGAGGTTGCGTGCATACTAAGTCGCTTCAGTCGTGTACAACTCTTTGTGATTTTAGCAACTGTAGCCCACCAGGCTCCTCTGTCCATGGGATTCTCCAGGCAAGGATAGTGGAGTGGGTTGCCATGCCCTCCTCCAGGAGATCCTCTGGACCCAGGGATTGAACTCGCATCTCTTATATCTTCCGAATTGGCAGGCAGGTTCTTTACCGCTGGAGCCACCTGGAAAGCCAGTTCAGTGGTTGAGCTGGGGCAAAGACTGGATAGGACATAGTCCTAGCCTCATTCACAGTATTAACCTCTTATTGGTAAGTGACTGGACCAACTCCTAATTGACTAGGAGCCAGATTGCCTGGGTTTGAATCCTCTTCGTTCCAGACATTTGCGGTATGACCTTGGGCAAAGTATCTCAATCTCTCTGAACTTTATATTAGTTTACTTATGTGTAAAATGAAGGTGATGATAGTACTGCCTCATAGAGTTTTTATGAACATTCATTACAGGCCGATCCTTTACCACTGAGCCACCGGGGAAGCCCAGTATTATGAACATTAGATGAGTTAATATGTGGAGAGCACTGAGCCCCTGGCACCTGGTAGGGCTTGGCGATAGTTGATGTCAGTATTGAAACCCACTGGGCGGCAGATGCTCCAGGCAGCCTTTTATACACATTTCCTTCTAGCCTTGCCCAGGAGAAGAAAGGAGGCTCTGTCTTATCGATGGGGAAATGCGCTCTCTGAGGGATTACCCAGGTGGTCTCACATAGATAATAAGTAACAGAGGCCAGTGTGAGGCTCCTGGGCCACTGGCTTGGCTACCCCTCTGCACCTCCCTGGCTGCAGCCCCCAGGGCCCCCCATTCAGGGTCATCTGCATGGAGCTGCCTGACAAATTGGGAGACATCCCTGAGCTGCTTGCTGTCATTGCCCCAACAGAGAGTTGTGAGGGAGAAGAAAGGGACCAGGTTTTAGAAATCTGAAAAGCAACAGAGAGAGCCTCTCCCAGGCTGGCTTAGTTCTGCATCTCCAGTGTCTGAGCTGGGGATGAGCGGGCCAAGGACATCCCTCTCTCCCTCCACAACCACTAGCAGCCTCCTTATACAAGCTTCCTGCCCTCCCTTTTCTATTGGTGAGCAGAATAGATTTTCTTTCTTTTTTTTTTAATATCTCTTTATTTTTGGCAGTCTCAGGTCTTAGCTGCAGCAGGAAGCTTCACTCTGGTTGTTGGTCCTGCAACTTGTGGGATCTTAGTTCCTGACCAGGAATCAGACCCAAATCCCCTGCACTGGAAGGCAGATTCTTAACAACCGCAGGACCGCCAGGGAAGTCCCCAGACTGAATTTTCTTCTCTAGGCCTGGGTGGCTAAGCACATTTTACACATCCTACTGCCTTTTTCTAACGGAGGCCTGAGGGCATTGCTAGGTGTTGAGGGGAGCCCACGGGAAGAGCAGAGCCTGGATCTTAATGGAGCAGCTGGTTTCTAAGAGCAAAGGGCCAGCACCGCATTTTCCCCTCGGCCTCACCCTGTATGTAGAAGATGTTTGGAGAGAAACCACATAAAACTGGGGCCTCCAGGGGACTCAAGCAGAGAGGACCCCTTTAGATGGAGGACCAAGACCGTCTCAGGTGTGGAGGGCGAGTAAGAAAGGTTAGTGGTCAGGGCCAGAGCATCTCAGAGACAGGGCTGAGTTCAGAGACTTGGGGGACATACACTTCCTGGGTGGCTTGGCCACCAGGGTTTGGGATTTATAAAGAACCAGAGCATGGACTCATAATTTACAGAGGATGTTTTATGCCTCGGGCTCTCTTCTAAGTATGTCGTTGTTGTTCAGTCGCCCCGTTGTGTCCGACTCTTTGTGACCCCACGGACGGCAGCATGCTAAGGCCTCTCTGTCCCTCACCATCTCCCAAAATTTGCCCAACTTCATGTCCATTGCATCAGTGATGCCATCCAGCCATCTCATCCTCTGATGCCCTCTTCTCCTTCTGAGGTATATTACATACACTAAATCATTTAATAATGCTCTGAAAACCCTATGATGTGTGGATAAATGGTCATTTCCATTTTATGGAAGGGGAAATTGAAGCTCAGAGAGGTGAAGGTGTTGCAGGAGGTGGGACCCCTTTCAGGGCCCGAGAGTGGGCTTTTGTCTAACACTCAGAAATGAATTGTTCCAGAAAACACATGTGCTGACAAAGCAAAAGACTTTATTGGGAAGGGGCGCCCAGGTGGAGAGCAACAGGTTAAGGGAACCCAGAACTACTCTGCCACAGGTTCACAGTCAGGTTTTATGGAAAGTGGAAGTGAAAGTCGCTCAGTCGTGTCCAGCTCTTTGCAACCCCATGGACTATACAGTCCATGGAATTCTCCAGGCCAGAATACTGGAGAGGGTAGCTGTTCCCTTCTCCAGGGGATCTTCCCAAACCCAGGGATTGAACCCAGGTCTCCCACATTGCAGGCGGATTCTTTAGCAGCTGAGCCACCAGGGAACCCCAGGTTTTATGGCAATGGGATTAATTTCTGGGTTCTCTGACCAATCATCTTGCTTGGCCCTTATTTGGTCTGACTCAGGGTCCTTCCTGGTGACGTGTGCATCTCTCAGCCAATATTCTGGGAGGATTCCAGCACAGAGGATTCTGGGAGGTTGGTAGGACATATTATAGGCTGGCGTCTCCTCACTTTTTGGCCCCTCCCTAATTCTCCCAATTAGTTTTTCAGCTGCAGCACCATGTTCCTTATCGGGACCTCCTGTTGTGAAGCAGCTCATGCCAGTGGTTATCACTGTGGCTGACCAATGTGATCAATTTTAGTCAGCGGTTCCCTAACAAAGGAATTTGACCAAGTCACACAGTCAGTGAGTAGCTGAGCCAGGATTTGAACTTAGGAAGTCTGGCCTCAGACTGCTCTATTAACTGCTTTATTGCCTTCTGTGGGAAACCCTAAGATCTGTCTTCAAAGCTTGAATCAGTGGTTTATAAAGCTTTCTGAAGATATGCTTCCCTTTGAGAAATTGATGAAAACCATGGCTTCTCTCCCCAGAAAATGGGGACATGTACAGACATTTGCATTCAATTTCACGGCATCACAGCCCCCTCAGAGCTGGTTCTAATCTGGCGGTTGCCTTTCCCTGCTGGGCTCTCGGGCACCTGTGTGGATGGGGCCAGGATGTCTACTTTCTACAAAGTAAAGGCTGTGATGGGAGCCTTGGTCCCTGAGAGTCCGCACAGAGTCTCACAGGTGGGATGGCTGTGCTGGGACCCTGCATCCCAGAGGGCTGTCACGGACCTCGGGTATCTAGGCTGCACGGCAGGAGTCACAGACTTTACTCGTGCCGTGAGTGTCACAGTGTCTGAGAAGAATGGGGTGGAGGTGGGGGCTGTTCTTGGTTTATGGTCCGTTAAAGCTGGAAATTGTATGAGTGTGTGAATGTGTCTGAGAGAGAGAAAATATATCAGCCAGGGGCCCAGCAGGAAGGAGAATTCTAGTCAACTGGTTTCGCAGAAGAAATTTAATGGATTTGTTTCAAAGGTGTGGGTGAGGTTGAGGACACCCACAAGGGACGGTGCCACACTCTGGGCCTGGCAAAGACAGGGAGCTGTTCCCACCCAGGCTTGAAGGGGCACTGGGAGGAGACAGTGTTACTGTGTGAGAGTGGGAGGTGAGTGAGGTCAGCGGGGAAGCAGCCCCTCCCAGCACCATGGTGCTGAGACTATGTGGGAGCCGGAAGTAATAGCCCAACCTCGCTCTCCTCCCATCTGCCAGTACCTCCCGCTGTGTGTGTGTCTGACTCTTTGTGACCCCATGGATGGTAGCCTCCCCCAGGCTCTGTCCATGGCATTTTCCCAGCAAGAATGCTGGAGCGGGTTGCCATTGCCTACACCAGGGGATCTTCCCAACCCAGGGATCGAACCCGAGTCTGTGGTATCTCCTGCATTGGTGGGCGGATTCTTTACCACTGAGCCACCCGCTGGCCAAACCCAGCTGGAACCCACAGGGCAAGGGAACAGGGTGATGGAGTTTGGTGGGAAACAGTCTTCAGGAGTGTAGGGCAGGACCGAGAAGGAGCTGGGCAGGCCGGGGCGGTAGCACTTCTCTCTTTAGCAAGAGAACAGGCCTCCAAAGCAGTCTAGGCCTAATTGCCAGCCCAGTGCCGCCTGCAGGTTGGGACACCCCTCTCTTGATGCAGGCCTGCCCCCTCCCGGCCTTGTAGCTGGATGTGGGAAGAGAAGACTTGCTTGACTGTCCTAGGTTCCCCTTCCCAGCCCTGCACTGGCCCCTGTCCCAGGACAGTGTGGCGATGCAGCTCCCCACCCGCCCCCATAAATCTCCGCTTCTCTGTGTAGCACAACCCCCGAGAGCCACATAATTTAGTCCTCAGAGAAGTTCCAAGTCTGCCTCCCCACTTTGAGGGTCTCACTGGAACTTATGTAATTAATTCTGCTTAATTGATATTCTTGGGGCTTAGTCATAGGGGTTTTAGGACCCCTTGGGAGCATCTTTTGTGGTACGTCAGGAGGTTTTCCCACTGGGTTTGGTTGCCAGGGACAAGAAGTAAGCTTTTCAGAAGGTAAACACCCTGAATTTCCAGGCTTTTTTCTCATTTGTGCCTTCTCTTTCTTCCCTCGGGGAGGCTGTCCCTGTCGGTGGGGTCAAAGTCCCCTCACCACCCCATCATTCAGCCCCTTCCCCAGTTTCACACCCCAGCCTGCTCAGTCCTGCACTTGCCATCTACCCACCAATTCTCTAGGGTTCTCTGCATTACAATCACTTGGTAAAACAAAGAAGATTTCGGGCTTCCCTGCAGCTTTGTTAATCAGAGAGTTCCTGTGGCCCCCAGGGTTTGGTGGTCTGTTCCCCAGACTATAAGCGGTGTCAGGCCCCCTCCCATCCTTAGAGACCAAGTATGGACAAAGGGCTTCAGAATGGGCTTCAGAGGCGCAGGTCCTTCCTGGGAGCTAGAAGAAGGATGTTCTGGGAGCTGGCTGACTTGGCTGCGGATTCTGGGTGGTGAGGGGTTAACCTACTCCCCCCTCCCTCCTCCCCCCGCATCCCGCCCCCCAGCAGAGCCAGATCTCGAGCCTCTGCGTGCTTTCTTCCTACTGCTAGTTCCCTAGTACCTCATCTCTCCAAGTCCCTTAGGCTTGAAAGTGCTCTAATTCTATGTAGAATGAAATACAGCCAAATTGATTAAAAAAAAAAAAAAACAATCAGTTCATCTGTGTTCTGACCGTCATGAATAGGAGTGTAAATTGGGTCTGACAGGGACCCGGTGGCTCCTTGGATTTTTTAAATCCAAGTTTTCACGTTTTTTTCTTTGTTAGTAACCCAAGTAATGAAGGCTATAAAACATCTTTAGTAAGTCCCTGGGTTGAAGATTCCATACCCGGTAGTTTGTGATATGCATATGTTAATTACTCCAGGTCCTGGTAATTCATCACCGCCGAGCCAGCCTCACTTGCCCCCTTTCCTGTTCCAGGAGATACTGGGTGCCCTTGGAGTCCCCCTCCCTGTCCTGTTTCCAGGGGAACTCCATTTTCTTCTCTGGCAGAGATCAATCTCTAGGGAATTCCCCTCTATTGAAGCCTCGAGTGCCGTTTTAAAAGCAGCGCTGTCATCTTCCCTAATGGGTGTTTTCCTTGGAGTCTCTGCCAGGAGTGGAAGGAGGAGGCAGGCTGCACAAAGGCATACTTGCTCTTTCTGGGCTGGGATTTTTATATAAAATTCTGCCGGAGGGATTTTTTTTTTTTAATGTGTTTGAGAGAGGAAGGCAGTGAGTGTATTGAGGAGGAGGTAGGTCCCTTTCTTAAAAGAGGATTCTCTGGAACCTGGGTGTTTTCCTGGAATAGTCCACATTCTAGAAAGCTATTAGGAGAAATTTTGTTTGCATCTGAAGACAAGAGGTATTAAAAATTAGCAAAGGCAGGGGAGGAAAATTCGGGAACTCTTTTGGAACCAGGGTTATTCATTATAAGATTGTTATGGAATTTGGTGGGTGGGGCAGGAACCCAGTCTTAATTCAACTCAACGTCCTTCCCAGGGACTTGCACACAGGGAGGTTTCTATAAATGCTTATGAAGTAAACCTCATATTTACTTGGCTTTCATAATACTTGAGGACTCTTGGCAGTTAGATGAAGGAAAAAACATAAGGAGCTTTGGAGTTAAACATACTTAGGTTTAGATCCAGCTCTGCCTAGCTCTGTGACCTTGGGCAAGTTACTTACCTCTGATTTTCAGTTTGCTCACTTGCAAAATCCCTGGAGAAGGAAATGGCAACCCACTCCAGTGTTCTTGCCTGGAGAATCCCATGGACAGAGGAGACTGGTGGGCTACAGTCCATGGGGTCACAAAGAGTTGGACAGGAGTGAATGACTGAGCACACACTTGCAAAATGGGTAACAACTCACGGAGTTTTTGTGAGAATCGAATGAAATGAGTTCAGTCGCTCAGTCGTGTCTGACTCTGCGACCACGTGTGCTGCAGCGTGCCAGGCTTCCCTGTCTTTCACCATCTCCAGGAGCCTGCTCAAACTCATGTCCATCGAGTTGCTGATGCCATCCAACCATCTCATCCTCTGACATCCCCTTCTCCTGCCTTCAGTCTTTCCCAGCATCAGGGTCTTTTCCAATGAGTCAGTTCTTCACATCAGGTGCCCAAACTTTTGGAGTTTCAGCTTCAGCATCAGTGCTTCCAATGAATATTCAGAACTGATTTCCTTTAGGATTGACTGGTTGGATCTCCTTGCAGTCCAAGGGACTCTCAAGAGTCTTCTCCAACACCACAGTTCAAAAGCATCAAATCTTCGGTGCTCAGCTTTCTTTATAGTCCAACTCACATCCGTACATGACTCCTGGAAAAACCATAGCTTTGACTAGAAGGACCTTTGTTGGCAGAGTAATGTCTCTGCTTTTTAATATGCTATGTAGGTTGGTCATAGCTTTTCTTCCAAGGAGCAAGCGTCTTTTAATTTCATGGCTGCAGTCACCATCTGCAGAGATTTTGGAGCCCCCCCAAAAAAAGTCTCTCAATGTTTCCATCGTTTCCCCATCTATTAGCCATGAAGTGATGGGACTGGATGCCATGATCTTAGTTTTCTGAATGTTGAGTTTTAAGCCAGCTTTTTCACTCTCCTCTTTCACTTTCATCAAGAGGCTTATTAGTTCTTCTTCACTTCCTTCCGTAAGGGTGGTGTCATCTGCATGTCTGAGGTTATTGATATTTCTCCCTGCAATCTTGATTCAATTTGTTCTTCATCCAGCCCAGCATTTCACATGATGTACTCTGCATAGAAGTTAAATAAGCAGGATGACAATATAAAGCCTTGACGTACTTCTTTCCTGATTTGGATCCAGTCTGTTGTTCCATGTCCAGTTCTAACTGTTGCTTCTTGACCTGCATACAGACTTCTCAGGAGGCAGGTAAAGTAGTCTGGTATTCCTATCTTTTGAAGAATTTTCCACAGTTTGTTTTGATTCACACAGTCAAAGGCTTTGGAGTAGTCAATAAAGCAGAAGTAGATGTTTTTCTGGAACTCTCTTGCATTTTTGATGATCCAGCGGATGTTGGCAATTTGATCTCTGGTTCCTCTTTCTTTTCTAAATCCAGCTTGAACATCTGGAAGTTCACTGTTCATGTACTGTTGCAGCCTGGCTTGGAGAATTTTGAGCATTACTTTGCTAGAGTGTGAGATGAATGCAATTGTGAGGTAATTTGAACATTCTTTGGCATTGCCTTTCTTTAGGATTGGAATGAAAACTGACCTTTTCCAATCCTGTGGCCACTGCTGAGTTTTCCAAATTTGCTGGCATATTGAGTGCAACACTTTCACAGCATCATCTTTTAGGATTTGAAATAACTCAACTATAAAGATCCAGTTAATCTACTGACTATTCACAAAGGGGCTCAATAAATGTTAGTTTTCTTCCTTCATCCTGCATGCATGCTAAGTTGCTTCAATCCTGTCCTATGGACTGTAGCCCTCCAGGCTCCTCTGTCCATGGGATTCTCCAGACAAGAATACTGGAGTGGGTTTCCGTGCCCTCCTCCAGAGGATCTTCCCCACCCAGGGACTGAAACCATCTCTTACGTCTCCTGCGTTGTCAGACAGGTACTTTACCGCCAGTGCCACGTGGGAAGACCCTGTTTTCACTGAGAATCTGTGATTCTTAACACCATCTGCACCTTAAAATTATGTAGGGAACTTTTTAAAAATACAGTTGTTCAGACCCCACCCAATGAGATTTGGATTTAATTGGCCTGTGGTAGGGCTTGAGTATGGGGTTTGTTTTTTTTGTTTTTTTTTTTGACCCTGCCTCAAGCTTTGTGGGATTTTTAGTTCCCCTGCCAGGGATCAAACCCTCACCCTTGGCAGTGAAAGCACAGAGTCCTAACCACTGGACTACCAGGGAATTCCGAGCATGGGTTATTTTGAAAAATCTCTTGTTAAAGGATACATTTCTTAAAGATAAAATAATGATTCCCACAGAAATATAAATTGAACACATAGCAAAATTTTATTCAACTTATTCATTAATGAGGGAACCAGTAAGATGTTATAACTGGTTCAAATCCAACAACGCGAACACATACACAATCACGAATGCTGAGATGAATTCACAAATAGTTGCAAATCCACTGGGTAATAATCAAATAATCAATTGCATTCCACTGAGGGAAATTCATTTGCATTTCTGTGGATAAGAATCATTTGCATGACGTTATGCCTTCTGTAATTTACAGAGTTGTAAAAAAGCTCAGGGGTAATGGAAGATGCAGACCTCTATGAAATCAGATACCTGGTCTGGTATGTGAAACAGGACTCCCAGTGATCTGCTTTTTGGTACATTTCAATGACTTCCATGCTTCCCCAGCCAGAGGAGCGCACTCTGCCTTAGACCTTTGCATGTAATTCTGTGATGACTGTTCTCACACTGTCTTGTAGTTATTATCTGTGCCTGAGCTGTCTCACCTATGACAGAGGAGTCCTGAAATATAGGATTCATATTCTATTTATCTTTGTAGCCCAGGACCCACCACACTGCCGGGCCTACTTTATAAGTGCTTGAAAACTGTTGAATTCATAATTGAATTGAATTGGATAACTCAAAGAAACAAGCAGAACAAGTAGTGTTTTTATTTATTTATTTTTGGCTGCTCTGTGTCTTCGTTCCTGTGCTCAGGCTTTCTCTAACGGCAGCGAGCGGGCTTCTCATTATGATGTCTTCTCCTGTGGCGCGTTGGCTCTAGAATATAGGCTCAGAAGCCGTGGCGCACAGGTTTAGTTGCCGCACCCAGACCAAGAATTGAACCCATGTCCCCTGCATTGGCAGATAGATTCTTTTTAATTTTATTTGAAACCTTTATTAAACTCTTTATTGGGTTATAACCACTTAACAATGCTGTGATAGTTTCAGGTGAATCACGAAGCAACTCAGCCATACGTATACATGTATCCATTCTCCCCCAAACTCCCCTCCCATTCAGGTTGGGTAGGCTGATTTTCAACCACTGGGCCACCAGGGTAGTCCCAGAACAAGTAGTGTTATTTTCCATCTTCAGATGAGGAAGCTGAGGCCTTGAAAGTCTCTGATCTTGTCACATAATCAGCTTGTGATAAAGTTGGAACTCAAACCCTCTCATCCATTTCCTCCTTGGATCTTACTTCAATCAACAGTGAGTTACTCTGCACCAGTCACTGGGAGCAGTGGCTTCTAAGCAGAGCTGTCCTCGCTCTCGGAACCTTACATGTAGGGCAACATGCTTAGAGAATGTGAGCCAGAATGCCTGAAGTCAGCAATTATTAGCCTTGCGACTCTAAACAAATTACTTGGCTTTTCGGTGCTTTCATTTTCTCATCCATAAAATAGGGAAGCCTACCATAAAAGGATTAATTAAGGGAATACGATGCAAAGTGTTTACAGCAGCTGCTGCTGCTATAATCATCTGTGAAAGATGAGGAAAACTTGGATCCTCCCATTGCTTGAGAAGCTCTATCTATTGGGATGAAAAGAGCTGATCATGGTTAGGGCATGTGGTGAGTGCAGTCATAGGGATATGAGGCGAACTATGGGAGTTGGAGAGCTGGACTTCTGGGGAGCTGAGTCCTTAAGCATTAGCATGGGAAACCACATGGGGTTTCCCATGTGGCTCAGTTGGTAAAGAATCCGTTCGCCGATGCAGGAGACAAAGGAGACTCGTGTTCACTCTCTGGGTTGGGAAGATCCCCTGGAGGAGGAAATGACAACCCACTCCAGTGTTCTTGCCTGGAAAATTCCACGGACAGAGAAGCCTGGCGGGCTACAGTCCATGGGATCGCAAAGAGTCGGACACACCTGAAAGACTAACACACTTTAGCCACTTAAACAACAGGGTCATGAATCTGGGCTCAGCTTTGTGGAATCCTTTGCCTCACGGTCTCTCACGAGGCTTCGGTCGAGGTGTTGGCCAGGACCCCCGTCCTTTCAAGGCTGGGCTGGGGCAGGATCCCACTTCTAAGTTCATTCAGTGGTTTTCGGTGGGATTCAGATTCTCAGGGGTGGGTTGGCTGACAGCCACCGTGGTTCCTTGCCACGTGGGCCTCTCCATAGGTCAGCTCACACCACGGCATCTGGCCTCATCACAGTGAGCAGGAGAGAGGGAAGGTGCCCAAGACAAAGCCATAGTCTTTTTTGGCTGTGCTGTGTCTTTGCTGTGGTCCTTGTGGTGCGGGAGCTCCTCTGGTTGTGGATCACAGGCTTAGTTTCCCCCCAGCGTGTGGGATCTTAGTCCCCCTACTAGGGATCAAACCTGTGTCCCTGCATTGGAAGGCAGAATCCTAACCACTGGACCATCAGGGAAGCCCTGCCATAGTCATTTATAACATAACCTTGGAAGTGACTTGTGCTCCAGTCCAATCTTCATTAGACGCGAACCATTAACTCCAGTCCACGTTCGAGGGGAGAGGATTACACAAGGGCATGAACACCAGGAGAAGGGATCTTCAGAGATCCCACAGCCCCTGCCTCTGCCTTGCGTTTACCATCAGGGCATCAAATCAGTACGCCTAAATCGAAATCAGTCCAAGAAGGAAGGTAGTCATAGACGTAGCACAAGTTCAGTGTGCTCACAGAGGTGTCTGGTTGGAGGAATCAGGACAGTTTCCTGGAGGAGGCAGCATTAACAATGGACCTTGAAAGAATGGAGGACACGCCATTGGCCGAGAAGGGGAGGCCTGGTGAAGGACACAGCATAGGCAAAGGCAGGGAGGTGGGCAAGTGAAGGGTCTGCTCAGATGTCCCGATATCAAAACGATCTCACTTGGGAATTCCCTGGCCATCCAGTGGTTAGGACTCTGTGGTTTCATTGCTAAAGATCCCAGTTTGATCCCTGATTGGGGAACTAAGATCCCACAAGCCCCCAAAAAAAGCCACAAAAAAAAAACACTATCTCACTTGAGCAGAACCTATTTAAAGAAAGGGAGAGTAAAGGGATGGCAGTGGAGATTAGAACCAAAGGTAGACGGCTTCCACTGTTAGATAAGGGAGCTCTCTCCTTGACTAGGGGATGAGGGTGGGGGCCGGGGCCTGGAAGAGGCATGGTTTCCATTACTACCAGGTTCAGGACTGAGGGGCTCTGAGTCCAGTCCCTCCATCCTGGCTGTGAGACCCACGCCCCTTCTCCTCTTGCAGTTTGGACGCACCGAAGTCATCGACAACACACTCAATCCCGACTTTGTGCGCAAGTTCATTGTGGATTACTTCTTCGAGGAGAAGCAGAACCTCCGTTTTGACCTGTAAGTAGAAGATGGTGCTGAGGTTGGAGCTGGGGAGGGAACCACGGTTGGGAGGTGGGGCTCTAGGACCTGTTGTTGGGGAGGCGGTTTTCTCACTCGGGAAGGTAGGAGATCTGTCATATCAGAGGAAGCCCAGGGCTGACCTGGGAGAAAAGGGACTATTAGCTGAAGTCCAGCCCCACCCACATCAGGAGATGGAAGAGAGGTGGGGAGAGGGAACACAGGCTGCCCCCCCACCCCCCGCCATTTGTCTAGTGTGGAAGGGCACTAGGCAAGCTACCTGATTCTGGGGCGGGTGATTGAGAAAGATCTTGGGGGCAACTCCAGCTCTACCTCCAGGGAGCCGAAGTCCCCAGTGAACTCTTCCTCTGTCAAAGCTGGTTCTGGGGGCAGGTCCCCTCCAGTTTCCCCTCCTGCAGAGGTTACCCAGCTGATCAGACTCAAAGCATCTATGTGTTCATCACATGGATGCAGAGTGCCCCTCTCCTGAGGGTAAAGGTGACAGTGGGGTTTTAGTCTGGTGAGTAAGTGGAGGAGTGTTTTATTGTTTTGTTCGGGGTATAGGGTGGTTAGAAAGGACTGTGCCCCCAGAGAATTGTGGATGGAATGGGGAAAAGGGGTTGGCAAAGAGGGAGCAAAGGGAAAAAATCCAGTAAAAGGAGACGAACGTGGAGGGAGGAATAGGAGGACTCGAGGCCCAGGCAGTCAGTGCAACCCATTGCTGGGAAGTCAGTTTCCCAGGTGGCGCTAGTGGTAAGGAACCTGCCTGCTGATGCAGGAGACACAGGAGACACGGGTTCAGTCCCTGGATCGGGAGGATCCTCTGGAAGAGGGCACGGCGCCCCATTCTAGTATTCTTGCCCAGAGAATCCCATGGACAGAGGAGCCTGGCAGGCTACAGTCCATGTAGTTGCAAAGAGTCAGACACGACTGAGTGACTAACACATACACAGCTTATATATGGGCTTCCTTGGGGGCTCAGTGGTAGAGAACCCACCTGCCCATGCAGGAGATGTAGGTTTGATCCCTAGGTTGGGAAGATCCCCTGGAGAAGGAAATGCCAACCCACTCCAGTATTCTTGCCTGGGAAATCCCATGGACGGAGGAACCTGGAGGACTGCAGTTCATGAGGTTGCAGAGTTGGACATGACTTATTGGCTAAACAACAACAGCATAACATATATAGTGAAGTGCTCAAATCTTAAGAACCCTACCCTATGATGTATGTTGATATCCATTTATCACCCAGATCAAAAGACACACTAGAAGGCATTTGTGTCTCCCTGCTATTACTCCCAGAAATGTCTACTGTGTTACTGCCTAGTTTGGGGAGAGCATGGGTTCTGGCTCAGCTCAAGAAGCCAGACAGTTCAGGGCAGGCTGCCCCAGCTGCCTTCACCATCTCTCTGTGTTCCCTGCAGGTATGATGTTGACTCCAAGAGTCCTGATTTATCCAAACATGTGAGTTCTGCCAGCACCTGCCCAGCAATTCTGAAAGTCTCCTAAATGCCAAACTCTGAGTTGGCCTTGGGCTTCACTATGACATAGTGTGTGTGTCTGACGCTACATCCTGTCATTTCAGAGCCTTCATATACCCAGGTGTGGGGTGATGGGGGAGGTAGGACGACTGTGAGCCTAGTGGGTGACAGTGGTCTTTTTTGCACCCTGGATGTGCAGGATTTCCTGGGCCAGGCTTTCTGCACCCTTGGAGAGATTGTGGGGTCCCCTGGGAGCCGCCTGGAGAAGTCCCTCACGTAAGTATACAGGGAAGTGGAGCCTGTCTGGGTTGCTTCCTCAGTGATGGTCCAACTTGCTGTTCATCCTTGCTGAGGGCTAGCTCAGGGGAGGGGCAAGCCGTCAGCCGGTCATCATGGGCAGTCAGAAATATGGAGACTGAAAGGGCCTTGCCCTTGCAGGACTTTTAACCCAATTACCTTGGAGGGACCTCGGCTCATTTATTAGAGACCCACATTCCTTAGAATGGCCCGAGAGCTTATGTAGTCCACTCCCACCCCCCACCCCATCGTTATATAGGGGAAGAAACTGAAGCCCAGAGAGGGAAGAGATTTGCCCAAGGCTGCATAGCTAGGAAGTAGAAGAGCTAGGATTTGAACCTAGGGATCTGCTCACATAGAGTAGCCTTCAGATTGTTCGGATGGCGAAGCCCTCCCCATCCCACCCTGCCCCTGCATCATAGGGTTTTCAGTGCTTTAGGGGGAAACTATTACACTGAACAGGCTCCGCCATGAAGAGTCTCAAGGCTTCTCACAGTGGAACCTGGGGGTGGCTTCAGGGACCAGCCAGGGTTGCCCAGGCAGTGGGGTGACCTCTCTTGTCCCTGTTTCTCAGGAAGCCCCAGGAGCAGGGCCCAGGCAACAGAGGCCTGCAAACTGGGACATTTGTCCAGGTCACAGGGCAGGGTGGGCAGAAAAGCCCACCCCCCCACCCCCCGCTTCTGCCAATTTCACACTGGACGCTGTCCCCTCATCATGATCAATAACTGCAGAATGTGTTATTGGGGGGCGGGGGCTGGTCTCTTTCCCAGGCCCTGTCTCTGACCCCCAACAACTATGTGGAAACTCCAGAGCCCACAGAAAGTCCTCCTTATCCCCCAAAAGGTTCCTCCTCTGGCTTCACAGAATATAGTGATAAATAGCTATCATTTCTTGAGAATAGGGAGTAATCTCCTGTTTGAGGGCTCTGAAGCTAATAGAATTTGGGTCCCAGGAGTCAGTGTGTGTCTTCTCCTCTCAGCTCCCAACTGCCTGGGTCAAAAGCACCTGAGTTATTTGGGTCCGTTTCTGGTGCTGGCCCCTGGCCCTCCAGGGGTGGAGGGGCACACCTTCCGAAGGGGCTGGAGAAAGACTTTGGATTGGGGAGGAGCTTTAAAGGTCAAACAGGATCTAAAATGTGGAGATGCAGGGTGCTGGTGAAGGAGGGGACCTACTGCCCCACCAAAGCTTTCACATGTCCAAGTCTAGTTGTTTCCCTGGCTAGACCTATGAATGGCTTCCTTTCAATGGGTATCTGTTCTGGGCCAGACAGTGTTTCTTCTCTGTGACCTCACGAGGTCAATCTCCCCATTTCACAGCCCACACACTGAGGCTCAGAGAGGTCGCGCAGAGGTTCTCAAACTGAAGCAGGCATCAGTATCCCCTGGAGGGCTGATTTCACACAGACTGCTGGGCTCCACCCCAAGTCCAGGCAAGGGCCCGAGAATTTCCATGTCTAACACGTCCCCAGGGGAGGTAATGCTGCTTGTCCAGGAACCACTCCCCAAGAACCTCTGAGGTGAAGTTACCCAGGGCTTCACCTTGTTAGGTTTGGGAAGAATACCTCTCCTTCCCCTGGCCTGTGGCTTTTGGACCTGTTCTGATGTTTGATCCAGAACAGAAACCTGTCTCCAAGAGTCTCAGTGATGCCGAGAGCTCTGGCCTCTCAGGACAGGGATACTCAGCTCACGACATGCTCTTTCTCTCTCCACAGAATAGGAGCGTTCAGCCTGAATTCCAGGACAGGCAAGCCCATGCCGGCTGTGTCCAACGGGTAGGCCACCAGACACCTCTGGCCCTGGAGTCCTCAGACATTCAGCCAGCTCTGCAGAAGGGGGCCTCAGGGTCCCGGTCCTGTCCCCGCTCCCACCACTGTACCTTCTTCAGTCCTGCTCAGGGGCACAGAGAGGGTCCTGGGTCCCTCCTAAAGGACCCAGGCACTTGGGGACACTCTGTAGCTGGCCCTGCCCACTCCCAGGCTAGAGCTCCAGCATCCCCAACCCCAGAGGTCAGAGGGCTTTGGGGAGCAGGGTGGGGCTTAAAGGTAGGGGCTGTTTCTGGGCATCAGCAGGAACTGGGCCCTCTTCCTTCCTGTCCTTTCCCCAGGCCGGTTTCCTCCCCCTCCCACCTCTCAGCCTTCTCCTCCCTTGTCTTTATCTCCCCTCTTCTCCAGTGCTTCCGCTGCTGGACGTCAGCCTCCTCACAGAGTAGATTCTGCTAAACCCTCACTTTCCGCATTTCCTTACCAGCTGCGGTGGGCTAGCCACGTTTCCCCAGCCCCAACCCTGACCATCTGCTTTTGGCTGGCCTCATGCAAATATGGCCACAAAGACCCTCCCACTCCTTCCCTTTCCTCTCCTGGTTGGAGAGAGGGTTCACACCTGGCAGGGGGTAGGGGGGCCAGGGTAGGGAGCATCTGCTTGAGGGACCCACCTGCAGGAGCCACTGGCGTTTGCTGAGGACTCCTAGAAGCTGGGGTCTCAGTAGCTGGATTGTCCATCCGACTAGCAGGATGTAGGAAATGGGCCTTCAGGGGACCCAGGGATGCCTGCAGCCCAGGAAGGGTATGGATGCTAATTTACAAGAAGAGTAGAGAAGCAGGAATTGGAGAGGGAGCAGGAGTCAGAGAGAGAAACAGAAAGGGAGAGCGAGTGGGAAGAGAGGGAGAGAGAGAAAGTCCAGGTGGGAGCTGATTGGGGCTGGAGAGCGTGGAAGGAAAGATCGGAAATAGACGAGGGGCTCAGAGGCAAGGAGAGGAGCAGATGGAGAAACATTAGACAGAGGAGGCTGGTGTGAGCATTCTATCTCCCTGGTCAAACAAATCAATCTTTACCAGCAGGCAGGGCTGGTTGGGGGTGGAGGGGCTTTGGGTTACTCAGCTGGCTGCCCAAGTCTAGAGGGACAAGCTGGCCTCTTGGCTGGGGCAGGGGATACTCCAGCTGCAGCCCTGCTCTGGCCACTTCATCTGGAGGGATCCAAGCTATCTCATCAGCCCCCTGCAGAGGGCCAGCTCCCCTGCCTCCTCTATTTGAGAATCTCTCCCTTCAAGAGCCGGCACTGGAGAGAGCTCCATCAGTGGTTCTCTGAAATGTGTTCCGCAGCCAGCATGTTGTGGCCCTGAGGCTGGCTCAAGTGTGGGCTGCATTTCATCAGCTTTGCAGAGTTGTAAAAGGACACAGGCAGGGAGAGAAACTGCTTTTGAGGCCTCCTCCGTGTCAGGCGCGGTGTGTGTACATATTATCTTGTAAAATGGATGCTACAGTCACACCCATTATATGGGCTAGGAAACTGAGACTCAGAGAGGTGCAGCAATGAGCCCAAAGTCACACAGCTACTGGACAGCTGCCATTTTCTTCTCCCTCCCAGCAGCCCTGGCTGCCCTGGGACCTCCCCCGCGCTGGGGTTAGTCCTCAACATCAGAGTGCTATGGGCTGGTACCTGGGTGAGGTGGGGTCCCTCCTGACCAAAGGATGAGGTCATGGTAGAACCCCACCCTGGGAACTTACTCCCCTAGAGAGGATTCTCTGGGGGAGGGGGGCCAAGTTCACGTCCTGGTCGCCCACCTCACAGAGGAGCCTCAGGGTTGGCCGAGATCTCTCTCCCCCAGAGAGACCCCAGCCAAGAAGTTGCAGGGGAGGGAGCCATGGGAGATGGCCTGGCATGCTGCCACCCAGAGTACACCCGTCCTCCTGTTTCACTACCTCTTACTGCTCTCCTTCCTCCGATGGATCAGAGTGGCTCAGAGCTGGGGTGTTCCGGGACTCTGGGGGTCAGCTGGGTGCAGGGTGGGGTGGCTAGCCCACGAGGTCTTTTGCCCACAGAAGTGGTCTCTGGACGGAAAGTTTGAGAACCACTGGTCTGGAAGCCTCTGGGTGAGTCTGGATGCTTTTCTAGGACTTTCAATGCAGACAGTACCCTTCGTGGTGGGCTCTTGGGGAGCAGGGGTGGGGCAACTCGATGCCTGGGGGCCCGGCCCAGGAAGCAGCGCCCTAGGTCACAGGAGACTCTGTCTTCTTAGGGCTTCAGAGCAGATCTGCTGGATGGTGGTGGGGAGGTGAGGGGAGGCTGAAGAGGGCTGATTCAGGGAGAGCTCAGGCTTGTGGCTCTGTCTTTGTCTGACTTTCCGTTCTCTCATCTTCTCCTCTCTCAGCGGTGTCCCAGGGAAGAAATGTGGCACCATCATCCTGTCCGCTGAGGAGCTCAGCAACTGCAGGGTGAGTGGCAGAAGGACTGTAGGACAAGACCTGGGGGGTGGGGGGGTGGATGGATGGCAGGCTGGCCTCCCTGGGGCCCTGGGCCCCGCAGGATGTCCTTGGAGGCACTGGGGGAAGGCAGGGCTCTTCAGTCTACCTTGGCCGTCGTAGAAGTCCACAGTTTTGGAGCTGGAAGATGTCTCCCCTTTTTAGAGCTGAGCTGACTGAGGCACAAGGAGAGGAAAAAGCTCGCCCACGGTCAGCCACTGAGCTGGGCTGGGAGTCCTGGTCCACTCTCCGTCACGGCCACGCTCACTTGTCCTTGAGCCAAGACTGCCTTGGCACCAACACTGGCAGCGGAGAGGCCTTTTCAGTCTGGGAGGCTGGGTGCTTGGCATTTAGTTGTCATTTTTCCCTTTTAGCTCTGGAGTAGGGTGATGCCCCTACATGGGGCTGAGGGGGTGAGAGCATGTGGTTGGTGTGTGTGTGTGTGTGTGTGTGTGTGTGTGTGTGCGCGCGCGCGTGCATGTGTATGTTGGGAAGCCAAAGTCTGCAGTCCTACGCAGCCCTTGGTTTTGCTTCTTCTGTGGGACTGCAGAGAAGCAGGAGGTGGGGACAACTTAGGAGGGGGAGCTTCGGGGGCAGCCAGGGTCTTTAATAAAGAGGCTGTAATGTCTCAAACTCTGCATTCAGGGGCTTCCAGTTGGAGAATAAGACACAGAATGGATATTCTTTGGGAAATACAGCAATGACTAGATCAGCTCAAACACAGTTGCTCCATCTGCTTTCTCTGCTTGTCTGTTTACCTCAGTGGGTCTGGTGGACCTTGACCCCAGGACTAAACCTCCCCTACATGTACACCAGCAGAGGGCGGGGTGTGCAGTAGGTGATCACAGAGGCTCTTCTGTGAATCTGTAATTGAATGAACAGGAAGTCCAAACCAAATGTCTAGGGGATGTGGATATAACTGCTACACCTGTATATGCTGGCAATCTGGACACTATTAGAGTCCCCACAAGGGAGAGAGTCAGTTCAGTCACTCAGGCATGTCCGACTCTTTGCAACCCCATGGACTGCAGCACGCCAGGGTTCCCTGTCCATCACCAACTCCCAGAGCCTGCTCAGACACTGTCCATCGAGTTGGTGATGCCATCCAACCGTCTCATCCTCTGTCATCTCCTTCTCCTCCTGCCTTCAATCTTTCCCAGCATCAGGGGCTTTTCCAATGAGTCAGTCCACATCAGGTGGCCAGAGTATTGGAGTTTCACGGAGAGAACAAGGGCAAGAACCCAGCCAATATGTAGACTAGAGCTTCTATTCAAGCTTCCTGAGCCTCAGCTTTTCCACCTGTATGCTGGGGCTGATAGACTTGCTGTGAGGATTAAAGGAGATCGTGAAGGTGAGCGTACCCGAGGGGCTCTCCTGCTAGTGGGTGTCTGGGGAAGACCAAATCTGAATTCCCTGAAACCTAAATTCAGTTTGCCCTCAGCTTCTAACTCAGTCGGTGGCTTCCTCCCTGGTTTATAATTAGACAAAGTAATACAAACGAAAGTGCTTTGGAAATTCTAAAGCTCTAGACAGTGCTGGGTGCTGCTATTGGTCTAGTTTTCCGGGATTGGTAAACAGTGTGTGTTTAGGCTCTCTTCCTCCTCCCCCATCCCGCCCTCCTCCCCCTGCATCCACGGATGGCAGCAGCTTCTTTGATTTAAGCAGTTTCAGAGCAAGTGGGGGTGGGGGGCTCCCTCCCTTCCTCTTGAGATTGTCAGCTCCTTTCTTTGGGGGCATCTTTGGCTGAGTTCTGTATTTCCCTAGAATACTTGCAAGGAAAAAGAGACTAATTCCCAGCATCTGGCTGAATTAAAATAATTACATCTGATCGGCTTTGCTTCTGTCATCCCAGCATTCAGTAGGAGGATCAAAGGAAGAGGGTGGAGTCTGAGAGATGGTTTTTCACCAGAGCTGGGCTTCCTGCTCAAATGAATATATTCTGCTGGAGCAGACAAACCCTCCCTTCATCCATGGGGATGGTGTGGGCAGGCAAGGACCAGAGAAGGATTAGAGTTGACTCCAGAGGGTCATCAGCATGCTTTGATAGGTTATAGAAAAGCCCTTCTCATCGAGAATTTGAATACCAAGAAAGTTCCAACAATCAGAATTTGACCCCAGATATTATTCAGTGATACTTGACGTTGACAAGGCTGAGTTTAATCTCCTAAAAGGCCTCTGAATTACCAAAGAATTCATTATGGTCAGCAGTAAAACAGTGATTATTGCATGTAATACTGACCAATATTTGCATAGTCCTCACAGTTGACTAAGACTCTCGTGTTGACACTCTATTTGATCGTTCACCATGGGACTCAGGGGGGCTTCCCTGGTCGCTCAGACAGTAAAGAATCTGCCTGCAATGCAGGAGACGGGTTCTATCCCTGGGTCCGGACGATCCTCTGGAGAAAGGCATGGCAACCCACTTCAATAGTCTTGCCTGGAAAATCCCATGGACAAAGGGCTACAGTCCAAGGGATCACAACTGAACAACCAACATTTTCACCTTCGTGGGACTCAGGGCTGGGTAGGTGTGAGTGACCCAGTGTCCAGATGCGGAGAAGTTGGAGTGGCCTGCTTAAGACTGCAGGATTCTAACCCAAGCCTGTGGTCTGGGAGTGTTTCCCTCATCCAGTGAAGTTCTGAACCTTCATGGCACATGGAACAGCTATGGGCTTTGTCAGGTCAGTAGCTGTTAGGTAGGCCTGATGAGTGGCTAGACTTCTAGAGAGAGGCAGGAGGGTGTTGTGGGTGCGGGTGGTGAATAGCTTCTAGGCTTCCCCTTCCCAGACCCCTAGCTGCCCCTAGGCCTGCCAGGCAGCCAGACAGCCTTGCTCTGGAGCCAGGAGTCCCTGGCCAGATGCACATTCTCAATGCCATCCAGTGAGGTCCCTGCACACACTGGCGAGAGTGTGACTAACCTCTCACCAGCCAAGGAAGTCAAAGCTCCACCTGGCAGCTATCCCTCCCCATCCCCTTCTAGATATCCTCAGCCTGGCAAATAGATGGGGAAACAATGGAAACAGTGACAGACTTTATTTTCTTGGGCTCCAAAATCACTGCAGATTGTGACTGCAGCCATGAAATTAAAAGACACTTGTCCCTTGGAAGAAAAGCTATGACCAACCTAGACAGCATATTAAAAAGCAGAGACATTACTTTGCCAACAAAGGTCTGTATAGTCAAAGCTATGGTTTTTCCAGTAGTCATGTATGGATGGGAGAGTTGGACCATAAAGAAGGCTGAACACCAAAAAATTGATAGTTTTGAACTGTGGTGTTGGAAAAGACTCTTGAGAGTCCCTTGGACTGCAAGGAGAGCAAACCAGTCAGTCCTAAAGGAGATCAGTTCTGAATATTCGTTAGAATATGATGCTGAAACTGAAGCTCCAATACTTTGGCCACCTGTTGTAAATAGCAGACTCATTAGAAAAAAGACCCTAATGCTGGGAAAGATCGAAGGCAGGAAGAGAAGGGGACAACAGAGGATGAGATGGTTGGATGGCATCACAACTCAGTGGACATGAGTTTGAGCAAGCTCCAGGAGATGGTGAAGGACAGGGTAGACTGGTGTGCTGCCATCCATGGGGTCACAAAGAGGCAGACACGACTGAGCAACTGAACAACAAAAAAGCCTGCTTGTGTTTTCATTCATTTCATTTCATCAAATATGCTTTGGCTCAGTTCATGCCCTCCCAAAGTTTTCCATTTTGTATGAAAGACAGAAATTGCCAACCAGCAATCACTGTACAGCAGGGTCATCAATCCTGTCAGACCCATTGCCTCTTTTTTTATGACAAATATTTTACAGCACTCTTTACTATCCTGAAGGAAAATTCTTGGATGTAGCATATAATATGCCAAAATACATACAGGTGAGGCAATGAGCCCTTGCAACTACCTAGAGGAAGAATACCATAGCTCTTGTAAAGGAAGGAGCAGGAAAACAATAGTGAGTGACATCAGAGAGGCAAAGGTGTGGGTGAATGTGGGGGCCAGATGGTGTGGGGCTTTGTGCATGGGGAGCTTAGCTTTGAGTCCTGATAAAGTCAGAACTCTCATTGTTCTAAAGACAAACTTCAGAGAGAGCCCAGTGTCTCCCTATGTGAGTCTTGGGAAGATTCCGGGAGAAAGATAGGAATAAAGAGGTAAGGTGAAGTAGGGGAAGTGGTGAAGGTTTTCTGATCCCCAAAAGAAGCAGGTTGATCTTTGGGAATGGTTTGTGTGTGCATGTGTGCGTGTGTGTGTGGTTAGCACAGCTATGTGTCCTGCACGATGAAACGTCAGCATTCAGATATCACCCTTTTATTTTCTATTTTCTAAAAGGAAGAGCGGGTACTTATTTATTTGGGGTTGCCCTTGGTCTTCGTTGCTGTGCGTGGGCTTTCTCTTCTTGCAGGGGCTACCCTAGCTGTGGTGCTCCTCTTGCTGCAAAGCACAGGCTCTATGGCATGTGGGCTTTAGTAGTTAGGCATTTGGGCTCAGTTGTTGTGGGACATGGACTTAGTTGCTCAATGACCTGTGGGATCTTCCGGGACTGGGAATCAAACCCATGTCCTCTACATCGGCAGGCGGATTCCTATCCACCGTACCACCAGGGAAGTCCCAGACATCACCCTTTAAAAAAGTTAGTTTGCAACATTTTGACCTGAGAAATCATCTTTCTGGTTAACAACAACAACAAACAGAATGAAAGGAAACAAAACAAAAACATTTTTCCTGGTGCTGAAAAAATAACATGTTCCCAACAGACAGTTGAAAATACAAAGATGAGAAACATCACCAAGAGATAATCATTGTTGACATTTTGAAGCCTTTCCTCCAAGGCTTTTTTTCCTGTGTCCAAGTATATAGTTTTTTCTTTTTTTTTTTTTTTTTTTTTTAGTTTTTTCTTATAATTAGTAGACTATGATATCCAGATTTATTTTTGCCATGTCATTAGATATTCTTGGAAGACATATTTAATAGCTACATATCAATTCTCTGTTGTATGGATGGGCCATAATTTATTAAATCTATTCTCTTAAAGGAAAACAATATAATTAATACCTTGAACAATCTCATAGCTGACTTCTTCCATTTTCCTTTGAACTTTAGTTGATGGAGTTTGGTTAGTATCCTAGACACACAGGCTCAATGAATGGGAGGAAAATTGGTCAGTCTGCAGTTCTCCGCCTGTGAATGACCACATCGACAGATACACAACTGATTGGCTTGCTTGAGAAGCCAGGCATTAAAACAGCAGAGAAAAACCAGCTTGACCTCAACGTAGTTATTCAGGTGATGTCTAGAGACAGGCCCAGCTCCTAGGCCAGCTTGAATGTTCGCCATCTGCGTGAGAATAAACTGCAGCCTGTGGAGTCTTCACCACCATCCCGAATGCCTACACCCAGGTCTCCTCCTGCAGGCTTACCCAGGCAAGCAGGGGCTCTGGGGCTGGGCCCCTCTGTGAATGCAAGAACCCTTCCAGAGGTCACTGGTCACAGAATCACCCCCAACTCTGAGTTGTGTTCACCCTGTAGGGGTGCTAAATCTCAGAGTTGTGGCTAATGATTCATTTTCTTACCTTTTTTTAAGTTTAATTTTTAGTTTGTATTGGGGTATAGTTGATTTACAATGTTGTGTCAGTTTCGGGCGTATGTGTGTGTATGTGACCGTGCGTGTTCAGTCACGTACAACTCTGCGACTCCAGGGCTGTCGCCCGCCAGGCTTCTCTGTCCATGGAACTCTCCAGGTGAGAATACCGGAGTGGGTTGCCATCAAAGCGATTCAGTGATACAGTTACATATATTCATTCTTTTTTCAGATTCTTTTCCCTTACAGGTTCTTTCTTTTCAATGTCTTCATTTTTCTGACTAAAAAAGACAGTACACTAATTCCAGGAAATTTGGAAAACAGCAAATATTAAGGAGAAGACCATAAATGTCACTATGTTCCACATCTATTTAAAAGTGTTTCTTAGGGTACAGAATGTGAGCAGTAGGGCAAAGCATTAAGAACTCAGGCTCTGGATCCAGACTAAATGCCATTGCTTACTAGTTCTGTGACCCTGGGCAAGTTGCTTGACCTTTCTGTGCCTCAGTTTCTTCATTTGTAAATGGATTTTTAAAATTTAAAATAGATTTTTGATATTTTATGTGTCATGGATTTTTTTTTTTTGCATTTTTTTTTTAATACCGCATTAAAATCTTTATTTTGATTTCTGAGATTTTTGGAGTCACTTAAATTTTGCACTGGCCTTATCCTGGCTCTTACCCTGGGGGCTGCCAGCAAGACTCAAGCCAGAGTAACCTTCTATTCTCCCCTCCTGGCTGTGGCTACCCTCTCCCAGCCTTCAGCCCACCCACTGACCTCTGACCTCTCTCCTGGGTCAAGGAGGGCTAACATGTTAGAGTAGGCCAGGCTACCACCCCAGAGAGAAAGGCTGTTTGCGCTGTGGTCTCACCAGCAGCCTGATTAACATGCGGAAAGATGCAAATTGAAGCAATCCTGCTGTTAGAGAAGAACTTAATATGTTTTTTAAAAGATGGGGTGAAAAGGCAGAAATTGCAGAAAATTATATATTGCCGGAGCTGTTTTACCATCCCTGCAGTTGATTCCAGAGATGCTTCTGGTTTGGGAAAGGCATTTTATGTGCTCAGGGAGCCCCCCTCTCTCTGACTGAGAATGTCAAACAGCAGGATCTTTGACCCTTGGCCAGATTTTGCTGCTCCCTAAGCCTGCTTGCCCAGAACATTTTATTGCCTCTTCTGGAGTCACATGTCTATCAAGGGCTGATTCATTTATTAACCCTTATTCAAGAGGAATAGTCAAAGCATAGTAAATATGACTATTACCATAAACAATGTGAGAGCGTGAAAGTGTTAGTCAGTCGTGTCTGACTCTTTACAATTCCGTGGACTGTAGCCCACCAGGCTCCTCTGTCCATGGGATTCTCCAGGCAAGAATGCTGGAGTGGGTAGCCATTCCCTTCTCCAGGGGATCTTCCCAACCCAGGGATTGAACCTGAGTCTCCTGCATTGCAGGCAGATTCTTTACTGTCTGAGCCACCAGGGAAGCCCAACATAACCCATAACCCATGCTGCTAAGTCACTTCAGTCGTGTCTGACTCTGTGTGACGCCATAGATGACAGCCCGCCAGGCTCCCCTGTCCCTGGGATTCTCCAGGCAAGAAACCCATAGCCACCTTCAAAAGCAAGTCCCTCAGCAGCTCCATGTTCCTTGGCTCAAGGGCTCCCCATGGGTTGTGCACCCTTTAGAGAGGAAGGGTTGGTTACAGCCTAGAAAGTCTCTGAAGTTTTGTCTTATGCCCATGGATTTGAATGGCCCCATACTTTTTATCATAATGGGCTTTTGGCAAATGTTACTGGGTCTAGATGGTCTTAGGGAGGACAGATCAAGTTGAACAACCAAATAAACCTCTATCAACGCCGCACACATATTTGTTATGGGGGTGCAGTAGGGGAACGAGGTGTGGCTCACTGATGGATTTTTCCAGTTAGATAAATTTCAGATCCAATCTTTTATCTTATTTTTTTTTGGACTAGTTTTCACAGAGGAGACTTTTGTAAAATGGATTTCACACTTCTCTGATTTCTCAAACTGAGACTGCAGAACATAATTAAACTTATCTTGATGATTTGGGGTCATCATTTGGAATCTAAGTTATTCATCTTTGGAGCCAGACTGTCTGGTTTCAATCCAAGCTTCTCCTCTTATTAAGCTGTGTGGCTTTAGGAAAGAGTATTAACCTCTCTATGACTCAGTTTCCTTAGCTTTAAAATGGAAATAATCATTGTATTTATCATAAACACTAGCTGGACACCGGCAATTTCATTTGGGTCAGCTTAGGAGTAAATGGCACTCAGAAAAGTGTTGGCTTTGATTCTTTTATCTATTTCATCTTTTAAATTTTTATTTATTTGTTTTTGGCTGTGCGTGGACTTTTCCCTAGTTGTGGAGAGCGGGGTGTATTCTCCGATTGTGGCAGGCTTCTCACTGCTGTGGCTTCTCTTGGAGCACAGGCTCTAGGGCGTGTGAGCTTCAGTATTTGCAGCATGTGGGCTCAGCAGTCGTGGTTCCCGGACTCTAGAGCACAGGCTCAATAGTCCTGGCACACAAGCTTAGTTACTCCGAAGTATGTGGGATCTTCCCAGATCAGGGATTGAACCTGTGTCTCCCACATTGGCAGGTGGATTCTTTACCACTGAGCCACTAGGGAAGCCCCTTAAATTTGTATTAGAGTGTAGTTGCTTTACAATGTTGTGTCACTTTCTGCTGTGGCTCTGATTCTTTTAGCTGTTCTATGCTAGGCTCTGTGGACTGGTACTTAACATATATTATCTCCCTTGGTCTTCCACACAGTCTCAGGGGGAAGTCTCCATTTTTCCAGAGGAAATACCGAGACTTAGGTGGAATTGCTTGCCCCACGCTGCTCAGCTGGTAGATGGCGGGGGTGGGCTGGGGGTCTGATCAGGAGCTGTGGCTTCTTTGTACTGTTTTCTTTGTCAGGTGCTGTGCTGGGACTGTGGCCCTCCCAGTGGAGCCCTAAATGGTCCCTGAAGTTATGGTCTATTAAGTTCTGCATTAATATTTTTCTGATATTTCTACTCCCCTTCCTGATCTTGCCGGACTCCCCATGGGGTTTCCTAGGCAGGAAAAATAAGAGACTGTTCCTCTGGATTTTGAGGCATCTCTTTTGGTTGTTTTAAATGTATGTATACATTTTATTGGGCTTCCCTGGTGGCTCAGACAGTAAAGAATCTGCCTGCAATGCAGGAGACCTGGGTTTGAACCCTGAGTCAGGAAGATCCCCTGGAGAAGGCAATGGCAACCCATTCCTGTGTTCTTGCATGGGGAATTCCACGGACAGTGGAGCCTGGTGGGTTATAGTCCATCAGGTCCCAAAGAGTCGGACATGACTGAGCAACTGAAACACACACGTGCATTTTATAGCCAGCCAGTATAAACTGCCGTGTGTAGCTCGTCTCTGTTCATTCAGGTGAGCGTGTCACACAGGTGACCTCCAGCTGTGGGAGAGGTCACTGTGATAACCACCAAGTTATGTCCTGGGGAGGCCGAAGGGACCCTGGATTCCCAGACTGTCCCCTGAGCACCAGCCTTCCCCAGATGGGCCCTGTGGCATTGGCACTAAAACCTCAGCCATCCAGCTTTAAAAACCAGCGATGGTCATCCTGTCCACTGCATCACTTTATAGAAGAAGAAGCAGGAAGAGGGCTTGAAGAACTGCTGGGCCTCGCTAGAACTCAGAGCTCTGTGTTCCTTGCTGAGGCTCCTCTCTGTTTTCTGATGCTACTGATGGTTCCATCCAGGGGGAGGAGCCAGGACCCACTTGATGGGGATGGGCTCTGTTCACTGGGGCTTCCCAGGAACCCACTTGCCAATGCAGAAGACATGAGACATGGGTTCGATCTCGGGGTTGGGAAGATTCCCTGGAGGAGAACAGGGCAATCCACTCCAATATTCTTGCCTGGAGAATCCCATGGACAGAGGAGTCTGGTGGGCTACAGTCCCTAGGGTTGTAAAGAGTTGGACATGACTGAAGCGACTTTGCATGCATGCAAGATCTGTTCAGCCACACAAGACCAGCTCTTGGCTTAATGCTCTGCTGTCACAGTCTTGAAATCTCTTAATACTCTTTGAAAAAAGGACCTCACCTTTCCCTTTGGCACTGGGTCCCACAAATTACACAGCCAGTGCATAGCGCAGGGAGGTGAGGGGAGCCCACCAGGTCCTATGCCGCCTCCTTTTCCTAGGCCTTGGGATGGAGCTCCCCAGGAAAGCATTTAGGTGCCCCCTCCATCCAGCATGAGATGCGATTGGAAATTTCTCCTGGGTAGAGCTAAAAACTGTTAGAAGTGGACTTCAGTTCAGTTCAGTCACTGAGTTGTGTCTGACTCTTTGCGACCCCATGGACTGCAGCACGCCACACTTCCCTGTCCATCACCAACTCCCAGAGCCTGTTCAAACCCATGTCCATCGAGTTGGTGATGCCATCCAACCATCTCATCCTCTGGCATCCCCCTTCTCCTCCTGCCTTCAATCTTTCCCAGCATCAGGGTCTTTTCCAATGAGTTAGCTCTTTGCATGAGGTGGCCAAAGTATTG